>NW_018403390.1:1155-5058 GCF_002113885.1 Mizuhopecten yessoensis | reverse complement strand
GTACCAACAGTCAAGTGTATCCACAGTACCAACAGTCAAGTGTACCCAAAGTCAAGTGTACCCACAGTACCAACAGTCAAGTGTACCAACAGTCAAGTGTATTCACAGTACCAACAGTCAAGTGTACCCAAAGTCAAGTGTACCCACAGTACCAACAGTCAAGTGTACCAACAGTCAAGTGTACCTACAGTACCAACAGTCAAGTGTATCCACATTACCAACAGTCAAGTGTACCCACAGTACCAACAGTCAAGTGTATCCAAAGTATCAACAGTCAAGTGTACCCAAAGTACCAACAGTCAAGTGTATCCAAAGTACCAAAAGTCAAGTGTATCCACAGTACCAACAGTCAAGTGTCCCCACAGTCAAGTGTACCCAAAGTCAAGTGTATCCAAAGTACCAACAGTCAAGTGTACCCAAGGTACCAACAGTCAAGTGTACCCACAGTACCAACAGTCAAGTGTATCCAGTCAAGTGTACCTACAGTCAAATGTATCCACATCACCAACAGTCAAGTGTATTCACAGTCAAGTGTATCCACAGTCAAGTGTACATACAGTCAAGTGTACCCAAAGTACACACAGTCAAGTGTACCCAGTCAAGTGTACCTACAGTCAAGTGTATCCACAGTACCAATAGTCAAGTGTATCCACAGTCAAGTGTATCCACAGTCAAATGTACACACAGTCAAGTGTACCTACAGTCAAGTGTTACCACAGTACACACAGTCAATTGTACCCACAGTCAAGTGCTACCACAGTACCTGTAGTCAAGTGTATCCACAGTCAAGTGTACACACAGTCAAGTGTACACACAGTCAAGTGTATCCACAGTCAAATGGAAACAGTCAAGTGTACTCAAAGTACACACAGTCAAATGTACCCAAAGTACACACATTCAAGTGTACCCAAAGTACACACAGTCAAGTGTACCTACAGTCAAGTGTACCTACATTCAAGTGTATTCACAGTCAAATGTATACAGTCAAGTGTACCCAGTCAAATGTATACAGTCAAGTGTACCCAAAGTACACAAAGTCAAGAGTACCTAAAGTACACACAGTCAAGTACCAATAGTCAAGTGTACCCACAGTCAAATGTATACAGTCAAGTGTACCCAAAGTACACACAGTCAAATGTACCCAAAGTACACACAGTCAAATGAACCAAAAGTATACACAGTCAAATGTACCCAAAGTACACACAGTCAAGTGTACCCAAAGTACACACAGTCAAGTTTACCCAAAGTACACACAGTCAAGTGTATCCACAGTCAAGTGTACTCATAGTCAAATGTACACACAGTCAAGTGTACCCAAATTACACACAGTCAAATGTACCCAAAGTACACACAGTCAAATGAACCAAAAGTACACACATTCAAGTGTACCCAAAGTACACACAGTCAAATGTACCCAAAGTACACACAGTCAAGTGTACTCACAGTCAAATGTACGCACAGTCAAGTGTATGCAGTAAAGTGTACACACAGTCAAGTGTACCCAAAGTACACAGTCAAATGTACCCAAAGTACACATAGTCAAGTGTACCCAAAGTACACACAGTCAAATGTACACAGTAAAGTGTACACACAGTCAAGTGTATCCACAGTCAAGTGTATCCACAGTCAAGTGTACCCAAAGTACACAGTCAAATGTACCCAAAGTACACAGTCAAATGTACCCAAAGTACACACAGTCAAATGTACTCAAAGTACACAGTCAAGTGTACCCAAAGTACACACAGTCGAGTGTATCTACAGTCAAATGTACACACAGTCAAGTCCACCCACAGTCAAGTGTATCCACAGTACCAACAGTCAGGTGTACCCAAAGTACCAACAGTCAAGTGTACCCACAGTACCAACAGTCAAGTGTATCTACAGTACCAACAGTCAAGTGTACACACAGTACCAACAGTCAAGTGTACCCACAATATCAACAGTCAAGTGTATCCAAAGTACTAACAGTCAAGTGTACCCACAGTATGAACAGTCAAGTGTATCCAAAGTACCAACAGTCAAGTGTACCCACAGTACCAACAGTCAAGTGTACCCACAGTATCAACAGTCAAGTGTACCCACAGTATCAACAGTCAAGTGTACCCACAGTCAAGTGTACCCACAGTACCAACAGTCAAGTGTACCCACAGTACCAACAGTCAAGTGTTTCCAAAGTACCAACAGTCAAGTGTACACACAGTCAAGTGTACCTACAGTCAAATGTATACACAGTCAAATGTACACAGTCAAGTGTACCCACAGACAAGTGTACCCTCAGACAAGTGTACACACAGTCAAATGAACATATAGACAAGTGTACCCAGTCAAGTGTACACACAGTCAAGTGTACCTACAGTCAGATGTATACACAGTCAAATGTACACAGTCAAGTGTACCCATAGACAAGTGTACCCTCAGACAAGTGTACAGACAGTCAAATGAACATATAGACAAGTGCACCCACAGACAAATGAACACACAGACAAGTGTACACACAGTCAAGGAAGAAGGTTTTGTACTTGTCTTATCCAACAGTCAAGTGTATCCACATTACCAACAGTCAAGTGTACCCACAGTACCAACAGTCAAGTGTTTCCAAAGTACCAACAGTCAAGTGTACACACAGTCAAGTGTACCCACAGACAAGTGTACCCTCAGACAAGTGTACACACAGTCAAATGAACATATAGACAAGTGTACACACAGACAAGTGTACACACAGTCAAGGAAGAAGGTTTTGTACTTGTCTTATACATCAAGGACTGGGTGGGTTTTCTACTGAATTTCATATCACTTAATCTTAACAGTAAAACTGTACTACACAAAGTTAAACTCCTACAATGTTACCAATAAAATCATTATAACACTGTTGTGAGTGGCATTGTGGGTAGAACTGTAGCAATGAAGATTTACTTTACTTATCATATCTATTCAATAGCCCAACATGTGTAAAAAATGTTGTCTCTGATGTTGTCTCTGATGACATTTCAGTTTCAAAAACCTAGATACAATTCTCTGAGACGTCATTTCTTTCTCTGTTTACATCAATATTACAATACAACTCACCTCTTCATCTGTGACGAGGAACTCATTAAGTACCATCTCATAAATTGCCTGGCCAAGCTGGGGGTCTCCACGGGGTAGATATGGAGCAATCGCCTGTAAACAGGATTTTTTTTTATCATATCCTTCTTTGTGATAGGAGTAGTTTGCATGTGTGATACTGCTAATGGTGCACATTGGTGTCAGGCCCTGCAGATTGTATGGAGTTTCCAGGATGATAAGGGGTAGGATATAGAATTTGCCAAATGATAACCTCGAAGTTTTATATTAAAATGATTCCTTTCTATTATTTTAGGTCTGCCTTTTTACTGATTATCACTCTTCTTGAGCTCTGATTAACATTAACCTTGTTCTTTCCAGTACCATTAACCTTGACCTTGTGACTATCACTAACCTTGACCTTGACACTACCACTGACCTTGAGCTGATGTATCTTGTGGAACTTGTACACGATTTCCTCCCAGGCCTCCTTGTCTTTGCGGAGGATCTTCACACAGAGCTGAGCAGCCTGTTCGTACTGCTGATCCTCCAGAAGGTATACTAAATACTGTCGCCCGACACGCTAAAGGTCACGACAAGAAAATTATCAACTTCCGCAAACTTCCTTCATGTAAAACTGTCACTGTGTTTATCTATTTTCTTGACTATGCCTGAAATGACTTTTCACATGTAGTAATGTAAAATAAACCAGAGGAGATATAATGCTCCCACTGAGATTCTACTCGGGTATACACCTTATAACTATTAGCAACTAAGTACATTAAATCATCTTTAAGTTGCTAATTAACACGATAATTTATAGAATAAATAAAAATAATATCTGTATGATGTTGTGTTTTT
>NW_018403390.1:0-101 GCF_002113885.1 Mizuhopecten yessoensis | reverse complement strand
GTGGTGTGTGTTATCTTAGTTCTATATCTGTGGTGTGTGTTTCCTAAGTTCTATATCTATGGTGTGTGTTTCCTTAGTTCTATATCTGTGGTGTGTGTTTC
>NW_018403389.1:4825-5269 GCF_002113885.1 Mizuhopecten yessoensis | reverse complement strand
ATACCCCTTTTCAATGAATTATCACCAGCGTGATAGGTCAAAAAATTACGATACCCCTTAACAATGAATAAACATCAGCGTGATAGGTCAAAACGTCACGATAGCCCTTAACAATGAATTAACACCAGCGTTATAGGTCAAAACGTCACGATACCCCTTAACAATGAATTAACACCTGCGTTATAGGTCAAAACGTCACGATACCCCTTAACAATGATTTAACACCAGCCTGATAGGTCAAAACGTCACGATACCCCTTGACAATGAATAAACACCAGCGTTTTAGGTCAAAACGTCACGATACCCCTTAACAATGATTGAACACCAGCCTGATAGGTCAAAACGTCACGATACCCCTTGACAATGAATAAACACCAGCGTTTTAGGTCAAAAGGTCACGATATCCCTTAACAATGAATTAACACCAGCGTGATAGGTCACAAT
>NW_018403389.1:0-101 GCF_002113885.1 Mizuhopecten yessoensis | reverse complement strand
AACGTCACGATACCCCTTAACAATGAATGTACACCGGCGTTATAGTTCAAAACGTCACGATACCCCTTAACAATGAATAAACACCGGCGTTATAGGTCAAA
>NW_018403388.1:52182-66759 GCF_002113885.1 Mizuhopecten yessoensis | reverse complement strand
GTGGGGTAAGCTACCATAAGGCGCTCCACTTTCTGCTTTGTTATTTTCCATTACTTTAAATGTCGTTCAAATCTTTACCGATTGAATTTGGAATGCTTAAATGCATATTATCAAGTAGAATGTATCAAGTTGCATCTATCGTATAAATGTTTTGTAAATCGAAGCTCTAGTTTAAATACATCTCCGCTAGCCAAGGGTTACCATCCGGTACGAGACGCCACCGATCGTTTTAATATAATCATCTAAATAAAATAACCCTTTTCGTCCTTCTGTAAACTTTACTCCATCAATGTTTCTAATTATGAATTGACTGATCCAAAAACATAAATCCATTCATTATGACCTAACTATGGACATTATTTCTGCTAAAGTAAACGGCCCTCCTTTACATGTAGAAAACGGGTAGGTTTAGAATGTTCCCCCTTTCGAGCCCCACTGTGTAAAGTCAATATTTTGCCTTTGTATCCCAATGTTGATGTCAGGTCTCCAGAAAGAGGCTCCCAGAGTATATAATCGAACGATAAGTTAGACTTTAATCTGACATTTTACATAAACATGTAGATTAGGGTTTGTTGTATTTCGGACGGGGCAACTGTTTGATCGCTAAATACACACCAGAAACTGGTAACGTAGCAGATGATATCAAAAAGACAACCGAAGCAAGGATGATCACAGTAAGCAGAATGGCATTCCATGTCGTCAAAATGTAACAAACGTACCTGATGCTGTCTTCGGCTAGAGTTAGATCCCACCGGATGTCGTGTCACAAAGATCACTTTATTATCCTCCCTACCATTCAAAAACACGTTTGACCGTGGCACTATTTAAGGAAGAAACATATATTTGTTTTTAAATAAACATGAAGAATATCGTTCAGGATCGTTATTTTATAATTAATTGATGATAAAGTTTAGCGGTACATAAAGTGATTATACTGATAATATATTGATATTGATGTAAGATATAGTATACATTATGTTTATTCCGTTAATTTGCTTATACATATATTATACATTAGGTAACTGAAATACATTACATTCAATAGATGTTAATAACATGAAACTAAACACGTGCTTGATACTTATCGGTAAAATAGTGACAATGACTCCGGTATCAAAGTAAATATAATCTGCAAGCAACTCGAGTGCAAAGCGAAGTAACTCGTGCAATTCTGGGTGAGGTAAATCGTGTAACTAGCACTGGTAAGTAGTGTAATAATAAATGTATCTGATCTTTACAAGGAGGTATGTACATGGACAGCGGATTTGCCCTGGACAACACATCTTTACATGTATGTATCCCTGGACAACACATCTTTACATGTATGTATCCCTGGACAACACATCTTTACATGTATGTATTTATAAAATGTAGTATAATTGCATTTTGATAAAGTAATTATGACATTTTGTAAAACAATGTCTTCCTCAGAGTTCAGACTTGAGAAAGCATGGTTACCACGTTTTAGAAACAAAAACACAATTTTTACCCAAATCCTGATCTCTGCAGGTATTTTTTGTAAAAGAAACTGAGTTTAAACATTACCGTTTGACCGATCAGTTTTCGGTCACTCGGACCGTTATATAGAGGGTAACACACCTAACACTAAGCGAGGTAACTCGTACAACTTTAAGCGGTGTAACTCGTGTAATTCTAAGGCATTGCTTTAGGGCTCACACAACTAAATCATTTACTATAGGTTATTACCAAACATTTTAGCTAATAACTTTAATATTTGAAGTTCAAAACTAGTGACAACTGTCTAGATTCATAAATAAATACCTTGCAAAGGCTACAAAACGACTTTTTTGGTAGGTATAGTGGCATATTGGAGTGTCACAGCGCCAAGAAGTTGACAACCGGAAGTTTACAAGCAAAACCGGTGACCCAAAACAGAAACGCCCCCAGACATTGTGCCCCTGTGCAAATCCGCACACAGATATGGAAATATATCAAAAGTATATATTTTTCAAAAGTTAAATCCCTAAACATTTCATTTATCTAAAAATCTGTCATCAGTTCCTTATTAAACTCCTTCAGTGGCCAAGTAATTAGCCGGAACTTATTTCAAATAGGAACTACAAACGTATGAAACACTTGCTGATTGGCTGATTTAGTTATGTGAGTCCTTTATATAATTAAATACGACACTATTGGTGTATCGCCATTTCGCAATGACTGTACTGAAATAGACAGAAACCGGAATAAATTACTAACACATTGAAATACTACAAGACCACCTAAAAAAGATTTAAAAACTCCACATGTGAAGCTTGTGTTTATACAGCGTCACTCCACTACGGTACGTATGCGACATCAGGGATTTACCAATGTATATTTATGGAGAACACATATCGTCTGTCAAACGCTCGTAGGTTTGAAATTCGGAGCAGAGAACAATTCTATAATCGGTTGAGTTTCGACAGGAGACACACCTGTTATATCCCGATAGTAGAGAAGGTAAATGATTTTAGAGTTATTCAATCACCAATGCTACAAGATACAAGATACAAGAGGCTTTATTTAGTGTCGTATATGGCATAACATTGAACACTAGCTAAAATAATCAGAAAACAGTTTGATGATAGCACATGCATGTTAAAAGCAGGAACAGTACTAATTATAACATAAGCATAAATCACATAAAAACATATCAGATTTTGCAAGCACATATTTCATATATATCACAGATGTTTAATTACGATACTTTATATTGGAAAATGATGGAATAAAATACTCAGATAAATTAAAGTAAAGTAAGAAGCAAAATAAAAGCAAAAATCTCAAATAAAAATGAGTGATCAATAAGATGAAAATCACGAACATATAGAACACTGGCAGAGGTCACCTTCCCAGGTGTGCAGCAGCCTTCAGAAAACCTTGTAGTTTTCTGCTTGTCTAACCTCATTTGGTAGGCTATTCCACACCTGGGCGGCTTCAAAACGAAAAGATTTCTTACCATGTGTGGTAGAATTTACTCTTGGTATAGTCACACTGTCAACTTTCCTAAAATTATGTAAAACTTATTTTTTTGTTGATAAGACTCTTTAAGAATTCTGGAGCAATATTATTTAAAATTTTGTATACTTCCTTGGCCATGGTCTTCAGCCTACAAATAAGTAAAAAATTCTAATTTATTTCTAGCTAAAAGATCTTTAATAGAGGAGCTATAATCATTATCAATAAAACGTATAGCTCTTTCTTGTATCTTTTCGATTTTTCTGGTATTTCTAGAACTGCAAAAATGCCATGAGAGAGGACAAAAATTAAATTAAATAAAATAACTTCAATGTGGTTCTGTGTCTGATGTTGATCACGACATAGCATCAAGTCATAAAAGTCTGCCGACGCCTGTTAAGTTAAAATACAGGGGAACCAGTCAGACTTCTACCTACCCAGAACTCTCGCTCTCCTACCCCTCGTGGAGAGGAACAACCAGTCAGACTTCTACCTACCCAGAACTCTCGCTCTCCTACCCCTCGTGGAGAGGAACAACCAGTCAGACTTCTACCTACCTAGAACGCTCTCCTACCCCTCGTGGAGAGGAACATGTTTTCCCTGATAAGTAAATGGTACAAAAAGATTGATCAAACCTGTCGTGGAGGACTTAATCAAATATATGCTGAACATGTGTAATCGAATAGTCAATTCTCCGTATTATGTACGATTAAATAGCCATCACATCATTTATCTTTTTTTTCGTGTTATACAGCTATTGAAGGAAACGGTGATTATCAGTGGATAGCATAGCAGATACTGACAAATAGGGTCTGACGGTGTGCATCTAGGTAGTATTTTTCGTGTCCTTTGTTGAAAAATCATTGTCCGTAACTCTTCCTAAACTACTATGTCTGAACAACTCTTCCTAAACTACTATGTCCGAACAACTCTACCTAAACTACTATGTCTGAACAACTCTATCTAAACTACTATGTCTGAACAACTCTTCCTAAACTACTATGTCTGAACAACTCTACCTAAACTACTATGTCTGAACAACTCTACCTAAACTACTATGTCTGAACAACTCTTCCTAAACTACTATGTCTGAACAACTCTATCTAAACTACTATGTCTGAACAACTCTATCTAAACTACTATGTCCGAACAACTCTACCTAAACTACTATGCCGATTTCAGGGAATGTTTACTGCCAGCATAACTACCCCTTGTCATCATTTAGTGGTGTACTTGCTATTTATTATATTATTTGTTTTATCTCCATTTACAAACACTTTTGGGGGTTATCATACATTTTTGTCGTGATATGGCGGATTAAGGGGATATTTTAGTTTGTCGTCGTTATTACTGAACTTTTATTTATATTATTGAACTGACAGCAGAGAAGTATGTAAATTCCTATATTTAGAATTAATTCTGTGTATCTATGTAT
Organism: Mizuhopecten yessoensis; assembly: GCF_002113885.1. Taxonomy (NCBI): domain Eukaryota; kingdom Metazoa; phylum Mollusca; class Bivalvia; order Pectinida; family Pectinidae; genus Mizuhopecten; species Mizuhopecten yessoensis. The sequence continues at coordinate 62,366 of NW_018403388.1, read as the reverse complement.
CTGTGTATGGGATGGTGGAATGTCAGAAACATCACTGTGACCTATTAATTTAACTTTGACCTCAGGATCCAAAAAAAAGCTTGTTTAGAGCATATCTTATACTAGTTCATCTGGACAAACCATAAGGCGAGTTCGATCATCAACTATTTACCCTAGTCGGGCTGTTTCATTCAATGTGTTTACACTTGCTGATAAACAGCAACCAATCACTGCATTGCTTTCAAATAATCACGCATGCGCAGACGACCACTAGTTGCTCTGGTCCGACCAAAGGAAATCGGTAGGTTGTACTATAGTTGCCAGACATGCGCACCGTAACTCCTTGTGTGTTTACACATGCGCAATACACGTTACTAAAGTGAGTTCGATCGTACTTTAGTTAGACCACAGTCGCTATAGTTGATGATCGAACTCGCCCATGATATTTGGGCGGATGGTGTCAGGATATTTGGATCAAATGGTGTCAGGATATTTGAGTCGGATTGTGTCAGAATGTTTGGGTCGGATGGTGTCAGAATGTTTGGGCCGGATGGTGTTGACGGTCTGGTTAACATTTTGTCCTTGTGTGTTGACGGTCTGGTTTGCATTTTGTCCATGTGTGTTGACGGTCTGGTTTACATTTTGTCCTTGTGTGATGACGGTCTGGTTTACATTTTGTCCTTGTGTGTCGACGGTCTGGTTTACATTTTGTCCTTGTGTGTTGACGGTCTGTTTTACATTTTGTCCTTGTGTGTTGACGCTGTGGTTTACATTTTGTCCGTGTGTGTTGACGGTCTGGTTTACATTTTGTCATTGTGTGTTGACGGTCTGGTTTACTTGTTGTCCTTGTGTGTTAACGGTCTGGTTTACATTTTGTTCGTGTGTGTTGACGGTCTGGTTTACATTTTGTCCGTGTGTGTTGACGGTCTGGTGTTGACGGTCTGTAGGAGTTGGCCGTTATAACCACTGTTACTTTTTGTCCTGTAGGAGTTGTCCATTATAACCAGTGTTACTTTTGTCCTGTAGGAGTTGTCCGTTATAACCAGTGTTAATTTCCTGTAGAAGTTGGCCGTTATAACCAGTGTTACTTTTTTCTTGTAGGATTTGTCCGTTATAACCAGTGTTTCTTTTGTCCTGTACGAGTTGTCCGTTATAGCCAGTGTTACTTTCCTGTAGGAGTTATCCGTTATAACCAGTGTTACTCTCCTGTAGTTGTTGTCCGTTATAACCAGTGTTACTTTCTTGTAGGAGGTGTCCGTTATAACCAGTGTTACTCTCCTGTAGTTGTTGTCCGTTATAACCAGTGTTACTTGCCTGTAGGAGTTGTCCGTTATAACCATTGTTACTTTCCTGTAGGTGTTGTCCGTTATAACTAGTGTTTCTTTCCTGTAGGAGTTGTCCGTTATTACCAGTGTTACTTTCCTGTAGGAGTTGGCCGTTATAACCACTGTTACTTTTTGTCCTGTAGCAGTTGTCCATTATAACCAGTGTTACTTTCCTGTAGTAGGTGTCCGTTATAACCAGTGTTACTTTTTTCTTGTAGGATTTGTCCGTTATAACCAGTGTTTCTTTTGTCCTGTACGAGTTGTCCGTTATAGCCAGTGTTACTTTTGTCCTGTAGGAGTTTTCCGTTATAACCAGTGTTACTTTTGCCCTGTAGGAGTTGTCTGTTATAACCAGTGTTACGTTCCTGTAGGAGTTGTCCGTTATAACTAGTGTTACTTTCCTGTAGGAGTTGTACGTTATTCCCAGTGTTACTTTCCTGTAGGAGTTGGCCGTTATAACCAGTGTTACTTTCCTATAGTAGTTGTCCGTTATAACCGGTGTTAATTTCCTGTAGGTGTTGTCCGTTATAACTAGTGTTTCTTTCCTGTAGGAGTTGTACGTTATTCCCAGTGTTACTTTCCTGTAGGAGTTGGCCGTTATAACCACTGTTACTTTTTGTCCTGTAGAAGTTGTCCATTATAACCAGTGTTACTTTCCTGTAGGAGGTGTCCGTTATAACCAGTGTTACTTTCCTCTAGGTGTTGTCCGTTATAACCGGTGTTACTTTTTTTCTTGTAGGAGTTGGCCGTTATAACCAGTGTTACTTTTTTTTCTTGAGTAGTTGTTCGTTATAACCAGTGTTACTCTCCTGTTGGAGTTGTCCGTTATAACCAGTGTTACTTTCTTGTAGGAGTTGTCCGTTATAACCAGAGTTACTTTCCTGTAGGAGTTGTCCGGTATAACCAGTGTTACTCTCCTGTAGGAGTGGCCCGTTATACCAGTGTTACTTTCTTGTAGTAGTTGTCCGTTATAACCAGTGTTACTCTCCTTTAGGAGTTGTCCGTTATAACCAGTGGTACTTTCCTGTAGGAGTTGTCCGTTATTACCAGTGTTAATTTCCTGTCGGAGTTGTCCGTTATAACCGGTGTTACTTTTTTCTTGTAGGATTTGTCCGTTATAACCAGTGTTTCTTTTGTCCTGTACGAGTTGTCCGTTATAGCCAGTGTTACTTTTGTCCTGTAGGAGTTTTCCGTTATAACCAGTGTTACTTTTGTCCTGTAGGAGTTTTCCGTTATAACCAGTGTTACTTTTGTCCTTTAGGAGTTGTCTGTTATAACCAGTGTTACTTTCCTGTAGTAGTTGTCCGTTATAACCGGTGTTACTTTCCTGTAGGTGTTGTCCGTTATAACTAGTGTTACTTTCCTGTAGGAGTTGTCCGTTATTACCAGTGTTACTTTCCTGTAGGAGTTGTCCGTTATAACCGGTGTTACTTTTTTCTTGTAGGATTTGTCCGTTATAACCAGTGTTACTCTCCTGTAGGAGTTGTCCGTTATAACCAGTGTTACTTTCCTGTAGGAGTTGGCCGTTATAACCAGTGTGACTTTCTTGTAGGAGTTTCCGTTATAACCGGTGTTCCTTTTTTTCTTGTAGGAGTTGGCCGTTATAACCAGTGTTACTTTTTTTCTTGTAGGAGGTGGCCGTTATAACCAGTGTTACTTTTTTTCTTGTAGGAGTTGGCCGTTATAACCAGTGTTACTTTCTTGTAGGAGTTTCCGTTATAACCGGTGTTACTTTTTTTCTTGTAGGAGTTGGCCGTTATAACCAGTGTTACTTTCCTGTAGGTGTTGTCCGTTATAACCAGTGTTACTTTCCTGTAGGAGTTGGCCGTTATAACCAGTGTTACTTTTTTTCTTGTAGGAGTTGTCCGTTATAACCAGTGTTACTTTCCTGTAGGTGTTGTCCGTTATAACCGGTGTTACTTTTTTTCTTGTATGAGTTGTCCGTTATAACCAGTGTTACTTTCCTGTATGTGTTGTCCGTTATAACCAGTGTTTCTTTCCTGTAGGAGTTGTCCGTTATAACCGGTGTTACTTTTTTTCTCGTAGGAGTTGTCCGTTATAACCAGTGTTACTTTCCTGTATGTGTTGTCCGTTATAACCAGTGTTACTTTCTTGTAGGAGGTGGTCGTTATAACCAGTGTTACTTTCCTGTAGGAGTTGTCCGTTATAACCGGTGTTACTTTTTTTCTTGTAGGAGTTGTCCGTTATAACCAGTGTTACTTTTTTTTCTTGTAGGAGTTGGCCGTTATAACCAGTGTTACTTTCCTGTAGGTGTTGTCCGTTATAACCAGTGTTACTTTCCTGTAGGAGTTGGCCGTTATAACCAGTGTTATTTTCCTGTAGTAGTTGTCCGTTATAACCAGTGTTACTTTCCTGTAGGAGTTGGCCGTTATAACCAGTGTTACTTTCTTGTAGGAGGTGTCCGTTATAACCAGTGTTACTGTTGTCCTGTAGGAGTTGTTTGTTATAACCAGTGTTACTTTTTCTCCGCATATACCCAATGTATACCCTTTTTTTCATCTCAGAAATGATAAATATATATAGCTTTGATGATTAGGATTATATTATTGATCTTTGTCAAAATAATCATGTTCATGGGTGTTCATTGACATCAAGAGGTAATGTTTTCTTACATTTTACTTATAATTCCTGTAGACTGTGTTGTAACACATGTGATAGGAACTATGGTTACAATGTTTACCTTATAGAACGTCTCATACAGCAGAAATCTATATCTACAAAGGAATCAACATCAAATACCAATAAACCGTCCTCGTATATTGACCGTACACAATCATCCATGCAAGCATTAAATAAACTCTCACATCAAACGAGGGACATCAAATTAGAGATAGCGTCGCACTGATTTTCGATATTTTCTTGCATTATGGAAAAGCTTTTGTTGTTGAAATACAATAAAGACGGATACAGTCTGATATAACGACGCCTGCTATGATTTGATAATCTTTAAAATACCCCGTCGTGTTGTAAGCTAAGGTTTAGCTAACACGTAGCTTTTAACTTCACGGCTGTCGCTTCTTACCTACCCCACTTGTACTCTCAACATATACACCACAATCCTACCACTGGTCTTTAGCATTATTACTGGTATGAAAAGTAATAGTGGCTCGACCAAATCTAGCTACATATAATAGACTTGACCAAAGTAAGAAACTAGCATTTTAATTTAGAATTTATTGAAAGCTGGTACTTGTGGAAAGTTCATGGCTTCTTTGATACTAGAAAATTGGATCTTATGGAGTAAATTAGTCCTATTCCATAATTAATTAATAATTTTGTCGTTAAATAAAAACATTGTCCCATTGTACCAGAAAGACGTTCTATTTATGGCACTGCAGGTTGCTCAAAACAAACGAAGAAACATATCTGACTAATCGAATTCAGTAAAACCTCGTTACACTGTCACCATTTTCCAAGAGAAATGTTGGCGTTATAAAGGGCTTGCCGATAAATTGAGGGAATGTATAAAGGAACTATTAATAAAATTTGCGGCAAACAAGGTGGCAATGAAACGAGGGGCATTATATCGAGATTCTACTATACTAGGATTTGCCTTTAAAAGATGGCATTCCTCTCGACTTCGGGCCCGGAGAATAACAAACATATAATTGCTCAGAAAACATCGTATCAGCCTATCAGTTACAACAATTGAATAATGTCTCGATTGAATCCGCTAAATATAAACCTTCCCTTGTATAAGAATCCGTATTCGTCTGATAAACTTATAATGGATTAAGCTTAGCAAGGTTCAAGTGTTTACGGTTATAAGCTTAGCTTGAATTTCATTGAAGAATTCAGGACAAGCTAATGGAATCATCGATCACTGACAAGAAGAGAGTGCTATTTGATTTTGTGTGTTGACGTCAAGGGAAGCAAAGGTAACGGTTTTCTTAATATTAAAACCTGTCCAGTCATCTATAAGTCCTGGTTTTAGCTCAATAACTTGGCGTGAGAAACCTTGTTCCGGATAGCTCCCCGCGTTATGCGATTATAAATAATGACCATTATGTCAATAATGTTTTTTATTTAGTTCCTACAGATAGTATCCACATTTGCATAGCTTAATAATATACGACAACGGCCAAAGTCAACCAAACAAATCTGAACTCATAACTCGATGTGTAGAAACAAACAACATCAGTAATCTCATACAAAACCCGGAGGCTAAGCGAGGGGGCCCGGAGGCTAAGCGAGGGGGCCCGGAGGCTTCGCGAGGGGTCTGGAACCTAAGCGAGGGGGCTCGAAGGCTTAGTGAGTGGGTCCGGAGGCTTAGCGAGGGGGTCCGGGGGCTAAGCGAGGGAGTCCGGAGGCTTAACGAGGGGGTCTGGAGGCTTAGCGAGGGGGCCCGGAGGCTAATAACTTAACCTAAGTGGCGTGTATCAGATTAAGCTCCACAACTCCAACTAAGTACTGGGTGTAAGGTGTTAGGAGACGCAGAGTTCCATCATTATTCCAATAGGGCGGTTGGGTGGGAACGCTTCTTTAGCAACCACTTTCAATATTCCCTAAAGGTAGATGTGTTTAGATAGCATGTGCCATCCTTAGTCAGACCAGTTGTTCCTGTACCTCTACCATCAAATTCGAAAAAGAGGCCGTTTGCTTAACCTAAGTGACGTGTATCAGATTTAGCTCCACAACTCTCCAATTAAGTACTAGGTGTAAGGTGTTGGAGACTTGAAATGTATGTAATCATTCTTCCAACATCAATCAGCAATGCATTTTAAAGGAGTCTCTTCCCAATACTTAATCAGTGGAGCAAATTATCCAAAACTTTCTTCACTGACTTCTTCTTTTATTCTGTGTGTCCCTTCTAAGTTGACAGTTTTCATACAACCTGTAAGGACTTGGAACAGCCATCATGGAAATATGTTCGGACGACGGACGACGCACCATGGCATAAACTCTTAGCTCACCTTGGCCCTTCGAACCAGATAAGTTAACACACTTCTCAATCAAAAAAACTAAGAATTTTACATATGTTTTCCATTTTTAATGAACAAATCAAATCATATTGCTCACTATACACAAATCATACCACACTGTATGCGATCACTAATACATACATAGTTATTTATTTCTTTTGTGTTTTTTTTTGTGTGTGATGTTATAAGCATTCACAAACGAAACGTTGTTTACAATTTAAGTACACCATCATGTAACAAACTCACTTCATCATTACATATATAAAGTAATGTTGTACTGCCATAGTTCAGCTATGAACTAATAAATGACATTCAAATATCACACATGACCAAGATTCAGCATTCATTAATGAGCACTTTCTTGAGTAAACCATTTCCTAATATTAAACCTAAATTGTGTGAGTAATTAATGTTCTAGTTCTCAGCCGATAACAAACAGTCTTGTACGCAAAATCATTAGAAGAAAAGTGACTGCAAATCGTTGTCCCGAACTGATTCTGCAAAAACAGATGCAACTACCTCAGGATCATGTAGCTGAGTTGCCCTACTATAATAGTCAGCCATTCTATCACTTGACCAGCCCACATGCTTCATGAGGTCTTTCTGGTTTACCGAACGGGAGGCTGCCAGTGTGACCGCACAACCAGCCCGCAGGCTATGTGGTGTCTCGCCTTCATCAATATTACATGCCTGTAAATAGTGTTTAAGCCTTTCATACACTGCGGAGTATGATACTGGTGCGTCTAACACAGTACCATTTTCATTTTCTCACGGACCGGAAAAGGTACTTTACGCAAGTAGACAGTACCAGCTGACATTTTTTAATCGACAAGGTGTAACCTAGTCGAGTTAATATTTCAAGAAGGCACGAAACCGTTTTGTGACAATTTGTTTTCTGTGTTCAAAGTGTGTTCTGGATGACCATCAACAGGGCAACCATCTGGTACACTAGGGCTGCATACCGCTAGTCGGTCATCAATGTCTGAGGTATGAGGTGACCTGCATACCGCTAGTCGGTCATCAATGTCTGAGGTATGAGGTGACCTGCATACCGATAGTATTGTATACATATGGGGATGCTTTCCATCCAAAAGGGAGGGTAGTATATGAAAATGTAACATGCAGGGGTGTCCTTACAACCCTGGGTCCGTCCTTAGTATATACTTGGGATGTACTGTATTGTAAACTATACCGGCGCACTGGCTTGGTCAACGCCGTTGATGAAAGATAAATAATTACTATATGATACAGCAACAGTAACAATATCTAATTTATACTGAATCAATATTATGTGCACTCTGATTGTTAATTGCAAGGTAAATATATATAGATCAATACTAACAACGCACGCTCACTATCTGTCAGCGAATAGGCAATCACACTCGCCCCTGATCCTATCACTCGACTTCACACAGAGCAATGGCGCCCACCCGCGCAGTTGTCTACCACAGCGCAACGGCACTTGTACAGTGCTCAGAGCAACGGCTCTAACCTGAGCAGTTGTCTGTTCCGCGCAAAGGCACTTATGCAGTGCCAAACCCCTACACTTACTCAGTGTTCTAGGTAGTACTGAGAAAACAAATAGCCAACCTGAGCCTTGTCCAGGCTCTGTTGCTAGTTGTTTCGTAGCACCTTTATTTCGGGCCTCCCTACTATCCTTATACAGGATTTTAGTATTACCTTCTATTTGTCGTGTAACAACTTTCAGCTTCCGGTGTATCTTCGAAGTCCGTCGATGAAGTGCCTAGCTTACTAGTCCGTCGCCGTTTATATACCAATGGACTATACTATCTTTGGGTAAAACAGGTTATTCCATTTCCCTGACTTCTAAGTCACGAGTATGTTTGACTATAATGTCCCAATCTATATACAAATAACAAACACGCAAACTACAGTGATCAATACTTTAATTGAGGCACACGAAGGGGAAATTAACATGAATCAAAACACCGTTACATTACCCTCCCCTTAGGCCTTACGCGTCCCCGCATAACATAATATATAACACACTGCTCTTTCACTCAAAAAGTTTCTGATACTCAACTGCCACCTGGGCAGAAACACATATATAAGAAAATGTTTTTACATGACAACTATTCCCAGAATTCCTCTTCTGAGACTTCTTCATTTGTAGTGGAGCCATCCCGTGTTGTCTACGTTCTCCTGCGGAAATGATGACGAACCAATCCTTCCGTCTGAGTGCCAGTTTCCCTGAACTCTCTCTGACGTCGACTGCCTGCACCTGCGCCTGCAATGACAGATGGGGATCCAGAACTAATGCTGGCTAAAGATGTCCAAGTTGCCGCTGTGCAAACTACAGGTGACGAGTTAGCAATTGTGGTGGTTGCTGAAGGAGGGCTGCACATGGTCTTCTGAACGCTGAAAGCCGCCTCTGCCAGTGGACGTCCAAGGGGAAACATCTCCGGCAACCACTTGGCCTTCCTATCTGATGTGGAGACGGGGCCTGGACAGGTACTCTTTCTTACCATACGCCCAACTATCTCAGAAGCAGCCGCTTCTGAGCCCTTACTGAACTTTGGCTTGGATGGATCTGCCTCCAGGACATCAGACAGAGTGCCAGGGTCCTGCTGCTCCCAATCTTCACCATCACTATCCTCCTCAAGAACCTGATGACTTTACTTCCTGTGTCTTGTAAGGTCGGATCTGTTGCTGGTGGCATAGGTACAGTCCGCCTCTTTACATACAAACTCATCTTTCTCCATGCGCTGCCTGCCACAGGAGAGAAGATGATGTCTCCAGTTCTCTTCCTCATAGAACTCTAAACCGCATCTCGGAATAGGGCATCTAAGCCTAGTCTTTGTAGGAGTCTTCTTTGTGTTAACCATCCTGCAATATATAAGAGAAGGTATTCTAAACAAATGTTTCTATGCAATCATTACTATTCCAGCAATGGCGACAAACATAGTCTTTCATCCACATCGGTGGTCGCCGCCGTCGCTCTGTTCCACATTCAACCTTTCCCTCATTTGAACATACACATGACCCTTCATCACTCTCGCTATCATCATTCAGCTTGTCTGCATCGTCTGAATCCCATTCATGTCTTACTTCATCCTCCTTGACATAGCTATCAGAATCGACATCGGTACGCTCGATTTCTCCCTGAAGAATTTGTTTGTGCTTTCTCCGAAGCCTATCCACGTGCACTACCTGTGGTTTCCCCTTGAGGCCACAATCAACCTTATAAGTCAGATCTGAGCACTCTTCTAAGACCTTGTATGGCCCCCACCAGTAGCTAGTGAATTTCGGAGACCGACCCTGTTTCTTCCTTGGAAAGAAAACGTACACCTCATCACCAGTTTTGAAAATATGCCAGTTTAATTTCCTGTCATGGTACCTTTTCTGTCGCACCATCGCCCCTTCGGTCTTTTCTCTAATCAGCGCATGGGCCTCCTCCATCTTTTCTTTGAGTTCCCAAACCCACTGGTGAGTAGGCACCGATTTTACAGATCTGGGCATCCCGTACATGATATCTAGAGGGGTACCCACCTCCCGACCAAGCATAAGTCGGTTCGGCGTACAGACTGTCGTCTCATGCTGTGAGGATCGATAGGTCATCATTACATAAGGTAAGTATTGGTCCCAGTCGGAATGATGCTCATTGACATACGCACTTAGCATGGTAGCTAACGTTCTGTTAAAACGCTCCACCATTCCGTCTGATTTTGGGTGGTAGGGTGTAGTTCGTGTTTTGTCAATATGCAGAAGCCGACACATCGCGTGGAACAGTTTGCCCTCAAACTGTTTTCCCTGATCCGAGTGGATAGCTAAAGGTACCCCAAACCTTGCAACCACTTCTTCGACTATCAACTTTGCCACGGTACTTGCTTCCATGTTTGGCATTGCAAAGCTTTCCGTCCACTTTGTGTAATAGTCACTGACTACAAGGATGTATCTATTACCATCCTCTGTCTCT
>NW_018403388.1:6108-50352 GCF_002113885.1 Mizuhopecten yessoensis | reverse complement strand
CTTTGTCAAAGCCTGAGAGCGGCAACCTATCTAATCCATAGTCCGTATCTGATGATGTCTGTGGCCGGCTACTATATCTACCCCGTTTCTCTCTTACATTGTCCATTGCCCGACGGGTACTATACATTCTTTCGTCCTCCTCGTAGTCCGAGGGATTATACTCGGTAAACTTTACCTTTGGCTTTGCACCAGCCTCGGCATGCTGTGCCCTACCTGAGCCAAAATACTTCTGTTTATGATTTAACTGTATGGTTTCATCCGAGTGTGGGCGATTCGCCCTGTTGGTTTGTTGTGCACTGGCGATCCCCGAATCCCTTGTTCTTGTGTCTCGTGGTGTTAACAGTGGCGTAGAATGGGACATCTTATCGCCTTGGCCCGATCTCTGGAGCCTCAAAGAGGTTATCCGCTCCTCAATACGACTAATTTCTTCCTCTATATCCATAACTAGAATGGTGTATTAAAATAAAATGAGCATAAAATCTACAATACAGCGTATCCCACCGCTGCCGCCAGTTTTGTAACGTGCAGGGGTGTCCTTGCAACCCTGGGTCCGTCCTTAGTATATACTTGGGATGTACTGTATTGTAAACTATACCGGCGCACTGGCTTGGTCAACGCCGTTGATGAAAGAGAAATAATTACTATATGATACAGCAACAATAACAATATCTAATTTATACTGAATCAATATTATGTGCACTATGATTGTTAATTGCAAGGTAAATATATATAGAACAATACTAACAATGCACGCTCACTATCTGTCAGCGAATAGGCAATCACACTCGCCCCTGATCCTATCACTCGACTTCACACAGAGCAACGGCGCCCACCCGCGCAGTTGTCTACCACAGCGCAACGGCACTTGTACAGTGCGCAGAGCAACGGCTCTAACCTGAGCAGTTGTCTGTTCCGCGCAAAGGCACTTATGCAGTGCCAAACCCCTACACTAACTCAGTGTTCTGGGTAGTACTGAGAAAACAAATAGCCAACCTGAGCCTTGTCCAGGCTCTGTTGCTAGTTGTTTCGTAGCACCTTTATTTCGGGCCTCCCTACTATCCTTATACAGGATTTTAGTATTACCTTCTATTTGTCGTGTAACAACTTTCAGCTTCCGGTGTATCTTCGAAGCCCGTCGATGAAGTGCCTAGCTTACTAGTCCGTCGCCGTTTATATACCAATGAACTATACTATCTTAGGGTGAAACAGGTTATTCCATTTCCCTGACTTCTAAGTCACGAGTATGTTTGACTATAATGTCCCAATCTATATACAATTAACAAACACGCAAACTACAGTGATCAATACTTTAATTGAGGCACACGAAGGGGAAATTAACATGAATCAAAACACCGTTACAAAAATACCCAACCTTCAAAAACAAAGCCAAAGTATGTCTGTGATTCAAGTGTGAGTTTTACATGGTCGTATTCTGACTTGTCATCACAACAAGCTAAATGTGCACCCCGCTGTACTAAACGAGGTACATCTTTCAATGTCTCGAACTTAAAAGGGTTATCTTTGATCCAAAGGTTCAGGTAACGCTCATCGTGGCATAGACGTGGTTTGGAAGGTTCCACTGTGAGGGGCATAACAATAGGGGCAGCTCACACTCCCCTAACTTACCCAACAATTTTATTGACCCGTTTCACAGACGCTCGCACAATTCTTGTCTAATAAAAGGAGTGTGCTCCTTACAACTAGAGGAGTTGAGGAAAAACTGTTTCATAGGGTAATTACTGTCATAAACCTTCCCCTTAAAAAGCCCTTTAAAATGTGTGAACAATTCTGTGGCGTCAACCCCATTCTCTATCCTCGACATTAACCATTTTCGAGTGTGTCTGTATCCCCAATAATGTTTGCCCATCGTGTTTTGTGTTCATGTAACTGACCAGCCACAAACAATTCTGGGTCACGAAAGGTAAACTATCAACAAAGAAACTTGTATCTCCGGCATTAACCTGTTCAGCCGTAACATGAGATGTGAGATGAGACTCATCTGCACCCATGGTTAACCATCAAGGATGATTTCGATGTGACATGGACAGCTCTTCTTGGTTAAAATCTGTATGTTGTTCGTTACTTGTGGTTTCTTGTTCAGTCCTGAGTCCTCCCACAAGTTTGGTCTGTCAACAAACAAGATGCTCTCAGATTGTAGACTTATGAGTTATGACCAGGTATTAAAAATCATCCTTTCAAGCTTACCAAGGAACAGAAGAGCCTACATATCACAGCCCATGTGAACAAATGTCCACAAGAGGATTAGACCCTCTTGGACTGGTGAGATATAGAATCATGAAAAATAAAATTAACAATTAACTATTAAAACTCTAACTACGGTAACTGAAAAAATACAATCACACCTAAAACTGTTTCTGTAAGTTATGCGTTACAAACTATTTGTTTCGCAAGGCTTTAAGCTTCTCGAAATCCTTGATATGGTGTCCCATACCCTCACAGAAATGACAAGGGCCTGTTTTCCGAGGACCCCCTGGCGCCCCGGCCGTTACCCTTCCATACGGTCGATACCGTCTGTACCCATCATACCCAAAACTCTGGCAATATGCCTGGGGAGCTTAACTCTGTTGAAACAGATATGGGTATTAAAGCTGGCCGACAAAACCTCCTGCAGCATACCCGGGTGCACAAGGAGGGTACAGATTTGTCAAGGGGGATTGGGTATCTGTACCTATTGTACTCGAAGGGGTCGTGATAGCTGGACTTTTTACCACCTCACTTTTCTCTTTCATACATTTTGCTAGTGCTTTGGCTATTACATCAGACACCCCTCCCCCTAAAACAGTAAGAACCAAGCCTGTAATATTAATGTGTCCTTGGTATCTCAAGGCTTGTCGCAGCAATTCCTCAAATGTTTCTGCTTCGTCAGTATCTTCTCGGTTTGCCTTTTTTGACAGTTCATCAAGTGTAAGGAGAATTAATGACTCATTAGGTTCATTTTGCATGGCCAAAAATTGTATGCGGTCCTTCAATGTCTTTACCTCCGTCTGAGTTTTCACAGGCGGTACAGCAACACCGGCATCAGCTGGGCAAGGGCCACCAGTCTATTTTCTCTTGTTAGTGGGAGGAGCATTCTGGTCCTCTTCAACCTCTGGCCCCTGCTCTCTCTGTTCCTGCCAATCATGCAAAAGAATGTGTCATGCACATACTGCAACTGTACTGACCGATATCAATTAAATAACACCAACTATTAAACTTCATAACCCGTAATGAAACATTAATTAACTTTATTACATGCAATTTACATTCTGAAAGTAACCCACTAATTAAATCAGTTCAGTGGACACAGCGGTTGTTTTCCTTCAAACTGCTTTGTAGTGTATTCATGAAATTAAATTTGAATTTAATTATAAACGTAGGTATTACCATAGCAGTGTTATTATATACTTAGAGATCAGATAAACATATCGATATTAACCGCTTATACTATATTAAGTTATATGCCACTTATGTGTTGTAGTAATCGAGTAAATGACGAGTTGACGAGTGACCGATTTCCCAGAATATTTTTCTCGACAAATACCTTATCCACAAACTTAAAACAAAATACCAGCAGAAGTCATATTGTACAGCGTACATAAGATAACTAGTAATGCAACTCTTACATCATGTACATGTGCTCTAGCTTGAAATGCTTTAGGGTGTTTCCCGTTTCCGATACCGCAAGACTACATTGATTCCCGAGTGCCGCCATGTTTGTTCACGCATGTAAATAGCAATACCCCCTCTAGGGTGAATTGAAGCAGTTGTGACATCTCGATCACCCATCAATAAAATGTCCTTCATGTCCTCCCCAGGCAGCTCTCTAAAATGACGACTCAGTTCCCCACTCGGGAGATCTTCTGTAGAAAGCGTCGCTTTCATCCGCGCGCACATCGGGACAGTATCTCCCCTGAATGCTCTTACCCTTTTGATTACTGGCAACAGGTTTTTGTCAATCAGGCTGTGACGCCTCTTCAAAACAACCGATTGGGGGCCATCTGACAAATAAACAATACAACACGTTATTACGCCAAAAATGGACACACACACATTGCTATTTGGAACGACACTATACTCTTGTGTAGAAATACTTATCACTTCATTCAACAAAACCACATCAGCATACCCAATTTCAGTGTTACATATTTGGACCTTCAGCACGCGGTAACCTTAGGCTAGCCGCCATTTTCACACACCGTGCTCAGAGACCAACTGTCTTGTAGTTATAATACAATATCAGACACAGCGACAACACAAACGGACAAAATCTGACACGGCGTCAACACTCAAGTACAATATCTGACACAGCAATAGCACACAGGGACAAAATCTGACACAGCGACAACACACAGGGACAAAATCTGACACGGCGACAACACACATGGACAAAATCTGACACGGCGACAACACACATGGACAAAATCTGACACAGCGACAACACACAGGGGTACAATCTGACACAGCGACAACACACAGGGACAAAACCTGACACGGCGACAACACACAGGGACACAATCTGACACAGCGACAACACACACGGACAAAATCTGAAACAGCGACAGCACAAAGGGACAAAATCTGACATAGCGACAACAAACACGGACAAAATCTGACACAGCGACAACAAACACGGACACAATCTGACACAGCGACGACACACAGAGACAAAATCTGACACAGCGACAACACAAACGGACGAAATCTGACACAGTGACAACACAAAGGGACAAAATCTGACATAGCGACAACACAAACGCACAAAATCTGACACAGCGGCAACACACATAGACAAAATCTGACACAGCGACAACAAACACGGACACAATCTGACACAGCGACAACACACACGGACACAATCTGACAGAGCGACAACACACAGGGACAAAATCTGATACAGCGACAACACAAACAGACAAAATCTGACACGGGGACAACAAACAGAGAAAAAACTGACACAGCGACAACAAACACGGACACAATCTGACATGGCGACAACACAAAGGGACGAAATCTGGTATTAGGTACAGTAACGTTATGTATCTAATCAGTATACTATAGGGTATTAGGTACAGTGACGTTATGTATCTAATCGGTATACTATAGGGTATTAGGTACAGTGACGTTATGTATCTAATCAGTATACTATAGGGTATTAGGTACAGTGACGTTATGTATGTGATCAGTATATTATAGGGTATTAGGTACAGCGACGTTATGTATCTAATCAGTATACTATAGGTTATTAGGTAGTGACGTTATGTATCTAATCAGTATACTATAGGATATTAGGTACAGTGACGTTATGTATGTAATCGGTATGTTATAGGGTATTAGGTACCGTGACGTTATGTATGTAATCAGTATACTATAGGGTATTAGGTACAGTGACGTTATGTATGTGATCAGTATACTATAGGGTATTAGGTACGGTGACGTTATGTATCTAATCAGTATACTATAGGGTATTAGGTACAGTGACGTTATGTATGTAATCAGTATACTATAGGGTATTAGGTACAGTGACGTTATGTATCTAATCAGTATACTATAGGGTATTAGGTACAGTGACGTTATGTATGTAATCAGTATACTATAGGGTATTAGGTACAGTGACGTTATGTATCTAATCAGTATACTATAGGGTATTAGGTACAGTGACGTTATGTATGTAATCAGTATACTATAGGGTATTAGGTACAGTGACGTTATGTATCTAATCAGTATACTATAGGGTATTAGGTACAGTGACGTTATGTATGTAATCAGTATACTATAGGGTATTAGGTACAGTGACGTTATGTATGTAATCAGTATACTATAGGGTATTAGGTACAGTGACGTTATGTATGTGATCAGTATACTATAGGGTATTAGGTACGGTGACGTTATGTATCTAATCAGTATACTATAGGGCATTAGGTACCGTGACGTTATGTATGTAATCAGTATACTATAGGGTATTAGGTACCGTGACGTTATGTATGTAATCGGTATACTATAGGGTATTAGGTACAGTGACGTTATGTATGTGATCAGTATATTATAGGGTATTAGGTACAGTGACGTTATGTATGTAATCGTTATACTATAGGGTATTAGGTACCGTGACGTTATGTATGTGATCAGTATACTACAAGGTATTAGGGGAATCGAGAACTTCTATGGGAATGTTACACATATTTCCGGATTGTTCATCGCATGAAAATATACAGCACCTACTAATACACGTATACGTAGAAACACACAGAGTCCTAGACCAACAGTTAAACGCAATAGGAGTTTGATACACAAAAAATGGAATTGGTATTTATTACTGCATTTCATCTTAAAAAGGGGAAAATAACTAGATCGAGTACCGCATAAAAACTCTTAAACGGTACCAATTATGAAACTCCAGGTCTTGTCAATATTTTCCATCGGGAACATTGAAGCGACGAACCAAGCCTGAATCTCACCCCACGGTAATACTCGGATAGGATTCTGTCGTGATAGTACGTCCATGCTTTACGAGGTGTGATCATTGACATCCGTCGTCATATGGCTTCTGTGTTACAACAAATGTTGGTCCTGGATTAATTGTGTAACGGAACCAATTTCAACCTAAAGTAAACCGACAAGAACCCTGTAACTGCCGATCGCTCCAGACGAGTCTGTTGTCATTGGTTATACACATGTGTCGTCTAATCGATCATGCGCGATTCAAAACAATATCTGTGGCCCGTGTTCACTACAACGAACAGTTGGGCGCTAACATTTAAACTGGTCACATGTTGCATTGAATTCGACGTATGTACTTTTTCATTTTCCCACTTGTATTGGAAATATTACTTGATGATCTAAGACATTTTACACCTAGTAACTGTAGGCATTGAATTATTTACAAAATAATCGTACATCTGAAGGACACATTGCCTTAAATGGAACGTGATTCAATGGCCGTTAATACCTGTAGGAAACGTGAGTATTCTACTGTCGGTTTTACATCATTGTCAATGGAAAAAGTCATATGAGTAATTAGATGAGGCCTCTGTTTGTTATATGAATGACAGTATTTTACTTATATTAATATTTCTCGGTGTAAAAAATGGAAGAAAGGATTAATTTGTTAAAATTCAAAATATTATCAAATTACGTTTCTTATTATGGAATGGTATATTTGAGTTGACGCTATGGTATTTTTTGTGTTTGTGAGTTGACGATATGGTATTTTGTGTTTGTGAGTTGACGCTATGGTATGTTTTGTGTTTGTGAGGTGACGCTATGGTATGTTTTGTGTTTTTGAGTTGACGCTTTGGTATATTTTGTGTTTGTGAGTTGACGCTATGGTATATTTTGTGTTTGTGAATTGATGCTATGGTATATTTTGTGTTTGTAAGTTGACGCTATGGTATATTTTGTGTTTTTGAGTTGACGCTATGGTATATTTTGTGTTTGTGAGTTGACGCTATGGTATATTTTGTGTTTGTGAATTGATGCTATGGTATATTTTGTGTTTGTGAGTTGACGCTATGGTATATTTTGTGCTGGTGAGTTGACGCTATGGTATATTACGTGTTTTTGAGTTGACGCTATGATATATTTTGTTTTTGTGAGTTGACGCTATGGTATATTTTGTGTTTTTGAGTTGACGCTATGGTATATTTTGTATTTTCGAGTTGACGCTATGATATATTTTGTGTTTGTGAGGTGACGCTATCGTATATTTTATGTTTTTGAGTTGACGCTATGGTATGTTTTGTGTTTTTGAGTTGACGCCATGGTATGTTTTGTGTTTTTGAGTTGACGCTATGGTATATTTTGTGTTTTTGAGTTGACGCTATGGTATATTTTGTGTTTGTGAGTTGACGCTATGGTATGTTTTGTGTTTTTGAGTTGACGCTATGGAATATTTTGTGTTTGTGAGTTGACGCTATGGTATATTTTGTGTTTGTGAAATGACGCTATGGTATATTTTGTGTTTGTGAGTTTACGCTATGGTATATTTGAGTTGACGCTATGGTATATTTTGTGTTTGTGAGTTGACGCTATGGTATGTTTTGTGTTTTTGAGTTGACGCTATGGAATATTTTGTGTTTGTGAGTTGACGCTATGGTATATTTTGTGTTTGTGAGTTGACTCTATGGTATTTTATGTGTTTGTGAGTTGATGCTATGGTATTTTATGTGTTTGTGAGTTGATGCTAAGATATATATGTTGTTATAATGCATTGTTGGTTTTTATTGAAGCTCTGACATTTTTTGTCCTAGTATATTGATGCACTTATATATTTTGGCCTTTTTATGTTTGTTTTTTTGTGTTGACGCTGTTATGTTTTGTTACACTACAATTTTCAATAAAAAAAAAAAAAATGGAATTATTAAAAAAAAAAAAGTTTAATATGGACCGTCTGTATCAATCGTAAAAAGGATAGAATGAAATAAACAGAAATATTCTTGAAAATTTTAGTCTTATAAAAACATTGAAAATTCTCGAAGGTTTATGTAGAATTCTAAATCTTAAACTAGTTAGTTAAGTACAAAATTTAATATTATTCATATAAAAAGTCGTGTTTTACTTGTTAATAATCAGACTAAAAGGATTTCCCAGAATACGAGAGATTGCTTCTTAGGCCTATAGTAGAAATCTATTTTTTTCAAGCTATAGGAGGGGGAACTCCCCTTCCGATACCCTTCCCCTCCTCCGGCGCTATGCGCCCCGGACGCTCCACCCCCTGTTAGCATACACTCCAAAAATGATTTGCAACGCCACTGACTTGAGTGTTAACGCTATTTTATATTTTATATTTGGTTTTGCAGCTGTAATGCGTCTTTGTGTGTAAATTCAGTGTTGTCTTTATCCCATGATAATTGGTAAAATCCAATTTTCTTGTATCCGTTGCCCAGATTGGAACCTATAGTTATTCACAAAAAAACAGCTTGTTTTACATTTATTTTCACGTCCCTGAGTCTTATAGTAGTTTTCATTTGTTGTCGCATCCCCTTGTGTCCTGGTGTTTTCATGTCTCCTCGATCCCTATTTGTCATAATTCCTGTTTATATTTGTTTTTGTGCCCCTCACTTCCTGTTTATATTTGTTTTTGTGCTCCTCACTTCCTGTTTACATTTGTTTTTGTGCCCCTCGTTTCCTGTTTATATTTGTTTTTGTGCCCCTCACTTCCTGTTTACATTTGTTTTTGTGCCCTCACTTCCTGTTTACATTTGTTTTTGTGCTCCTCACTTCCTGTTTATATTTGTTTTTGTGCCCCTCACTTCCTGTTTACATTTGTTTTTGTGCCCCTCGTTTCCTGTTTGCATTTGTGTTTGTGCCCTCACTTCCTGTTTACATTTGTTTTGTGCCCCTCACTTCCTGTTTATATTTGTTTTTGTGCCCCTCATTTCCTGTTTATATTTGTTTTTGTGCCCCTCACTTCCTGTTTACATTTGTTTTTGTGCCCCTCACTTTCTGTTTACATTTGTTTTTGTGCCCCCTATCTTTTTGTTGTTGTTTTGCTTTTTTTCATGTCTCCTCATTTCCTGTTTATATTTGTTTTTGTGCCCCTCACTTCCTGTTTACATTTGTTTTTGTGCCCCTCATTTCCTGTTTATATTTGTTTTTGTGCCCCTCACTTCCTGTTTACATTTGTTTTTGTGCCCCTCACTTCCTGTTTACATTTGTTTTTGTGCCCCCTATCTTTTTGTTGTTGTTTTGCTTTTTTTCATGTCTCCTCATTTCCTGTTGTTATTAGTAATACAAAAGTACCGCTTTTGGGCCAGGGTCATTGAGTGCAGTCTCTTATATAATCCTTACAACCCTGCAGCACCACCCTAACCAGGTGGTACCGTAATCATGACGTCACGGGAATTCCTACACACGGTCTATATTTATTCTTTAGGGGGTACCGATCGACGACATCAAGGCACCACCCTAACCGGGTGGTACCGTACTGGGAGGGGAAACCCCAGTTTCGCGCATGGATTCACACTACCAAGTGTAACTCTCATAACTGTTTGTGTGCGCTATAGCCAACTCATCACTATTATATAGCTAATTATTCGACTTTCTTTTACATATTTTGAAAATGTCAGACTTTCTTTATATTGTTCTTTTTTCTTAATCTTTGCTTAATTATACCACGACCTGTTTGTATCATCGAAACACGGGATTTCTTTTGACGTTTCCGTTCTGATTTTGTTCTTTCCAAAGCAGCAGTCAACCGTGTTATTTGAATAACTTCACTGTCCCGAGCGGACTTCTCGTCACCCATGTCAGTATTTACCTCGATCCGAGACCTAGAGTTCTCTCCCTACATCACTTTCTGGTAATAGGATTTCCAGTGTTCCGGATTGGAAACATAAACGGAACCAACCATTCTGACGCGACCTGTCTCTCTCCCCCATCTAATGTACACACTGTTCATTTCACATTATGTCTCCGCCTTTTATAGGGGACAGGTGGAGGAGGAATAGGAGAGGAGGAGGAAAAGGAGAGGAAGAAAGAAAAAAAGAAGAAGAGGAGTGGGAGGAGGAGGAGGAGGAGCAGATGCTGCAGTCAAGTAGCTGCAATTCTGGCTGCGGCGGCGATGGCGATGTTTGTAGCCCCTGCGCCGCGGTCTTTTCGTTATTATTTTAGCATTCGGGAAGGTTCTAGAATACCGATCCGAATGTAACCGGCAGAATCTAAATATAGATCAAACGCGGAAAAAACCGTGACGTCATCAGTACGGTACCACCCGGTTAGGGTGGTGCTGCATGGCGGTGCCTTTATGTCTGGTCGATCGGTACCACCTATAGAATAAATATAGACCGGGTGTAGAAATTCAGCTGACGTCATCATTACGGTACCACCTGGTTAGGGTGGTGCTGAAGGGTGGTGCAGGGTGGTGGTTACGATTATACAGGAGACTGCACTCAATGACCCTGGCCCAAAAGCGGTACTTTTGTACTACTGTTTTTTTATGCTAGTTTCCATGTCCCTCCAGTCCCTGTTATTGATTAACGTAAGTTTCCATGTCCCCTCAGTCACTGTTGTTGTGTATTTGTTTCCATGTCCCCTCAGTCACTGTTGTTGTTTAACGTTTGTGTCCATGTCCCCTCAGTCCTAGTTTCCATGTCCCTCCAGTCCCTGTTCTTGATTAACGTAAGTTTCCATGTCCCCTTAGTCACTGTTGTTGTTTGTCGTTTGTTTCCGTGTCCCCCAGTCTATGTCGCTGTTTGAAATTTGTTTCCGTGTATCATCAGTCACTGTTATTGTTTAACGTTTGTTTCTTTGCCCCCTCAGAACTTGTTGTTGTTTAAATTTTTTTCCATGTCCTCTCACTCCCTGTTGTTGTTTGACTTTTGTTTCCGTGTCCCCTCAGTCCTAGTTTCCATGTCCCTCCAGTCCCCGTTATTGATTAACGTAAGTTTCCATGTCCCCTAAGTCCCTGTTGTTGTTTAACGTTTGTTTCCATGTCCCCTCAGTCCTTGTTGTTGTTTAAAGTTTTTTCCATGTCCTCTCACTTCCTGTTGTTGTTTAATGTTTGTTTCCGTGTCCCCTCAGTCCCTGTTGTTGTTAAAGTTTGTTTCCATGTCCCCTCAGTCACTGTTGTTGTTTAAAGTTTGTTTCCATGCCCCCTCAGTCCCTGTTGTTGTTTGCCATTTTTTCCATGTCCTCTCACTTCCTGTTGATGTTTGACGTTTGTTTCCGTGTCCCCCAGTCACTGTCGCTGTTTGAAATTTGTTTCCGTGTATCATCAGTCACTGTTATTGTTTAACGTTTGTTTCCATGTCCCTTCTGTCCCTGTTGTTGTTTGACGTTTGTTTCCATGTCCCTTCTTTCCCTGTTGTTGTTTGACGCTTGTTTCCGTGTCCCCTCAGTTTTTGTCTCCATGTCCCTTCAGTCCCTGATGTTGTTTACCGTTTGTTTCCATCTCCCTTCCGTCCCTGTTGTTGTGTATTGTTGTTTAACGTTTGTTGCATTGTCCCCTCAGTCCCTGTTAATGTTTACGTTTTTCAATATGCCCACTTTCCATGTCCCTTCAGTCACTGTTGTTGCTTGACGTTTGTTTCCATGTCGCCTCAGTCCCTGTTGTTGCGTATTTGTTTCCATAACCCTTCCGCCCTTGTTGTTGTTAAACGTATGTTTCCATGTCCCTTCAGTCATTGTTGCTGTTAAACGTTTATTTCCATGTCCCCTCAGCCCCTGTTGTTGTTTAAAGTTTGTTTCCATGTAGTCACTGTTAATGTTTACTTTTTTCACTACGCCCACCTAGTCCCTGTTGTTGTGTACTTGTTTCCACGTCCCCTCAGTCATTGTTGTTGTTTACGTTTTTCAATATGCCCACCTAGTCCCGGTTGTTTAAAGTTTGTTTATGTGTCCCCTCAGTCACTTCCCTGATGTTGTTTAACGTTTGTTCCCATGTCCCCTCAGTCCTTGTTGTTGTTTAACGATTGTTTCCATGTCCCCTTAGTCACTGTTGTTGTGTATTTATTTCCGCGTCCCCTCAGTCCTTGTTGTTGTTAAACGTATGTTTCCATGTCCCTTCAAATTTGTTTCCGTGTATCATCAGTCACTTTTATTGTTTAACGTTTGTTTACATGTCCCTTCTGTCCCTGTTGTTGTTTGGCGTTTGTTTCCGTGTCCTCTCAGTCACTGTTGTTGTGTATTTGTTTCCACGTCCCCTCAGTCCTTGTTGTTGCCCCTCAGTCCCTGATGTTATTGGCCATTTGTTTCCATCTCCCTTCCGTCCCTGTTGTTGTGTATTGTTGTTTAACGTTTGAGGCAATGTCCCCTCAGTCCCTGATGTTGTTTAACGTTTGTTGCATTGTCCCCTCAGTCCCTGTTAATGTTTACGTTTTTCAATATGCCCACTTTCCATGTCCCTTCAGTCATTGTTGCTGTTAAACGTTTATTTCCATGTCCCCTCAGTCCGTGTTGTTGTGTATTTGTTTCCGGTTGACGTTTGTTTCCGTGTCCCTCCCCTCAGTCACTGTTAATGTTTACTTTTTTCACTACGCCC
Source organism: Mizuhopecten yessoensis (assembly GCF_002113885.1). Taxonomy (NCBI): domain Eukaryota; kingdom Metazoa; phylum Mollusca; class Bivalvia; order Pectinida; family Pectinidae; genus Mizuhopecten; species Mizuhopecten yessoensis. The sequence continues at coordinate 37,376 of NW_018403388.1, read as the reverse complement.
CCCTAGTCCCTGTTGTTTCACATTTGTTTCCATGTCTCCCTTCCATGTCCTCACACTTCCTGTTGTTGTTTGACGCTTGTTTCCGTGTCCCCTCAGTGTTTGTTTCCATGTCCCTCCTGTCCCTGTTGTTGTTTGACGCTTGTTTCCGTGTCCCCTCAGTTTTTGTCTCCATGTCCCTTCAGTCATTGTTGCTGTTAAACGTTTATTTCCATGTCCCCTCAGTCCTTGTTGTTGTTTGACGTTTCCATGTCCCTTCAGTCGCTGTTGTTGTTTAAAGATTTTTCCATGGCCTCTCACTTCCTGTTGGAGTTTAATGTTTGTTTCCGTGTCCCCTCAGTCAGTGTTGTTGTTTAAAGTTTGTTTCCTTGCCCCCTTAGTCCCTGTTGTTGTTTGACGCTTGTTTCCGTGTCCCCTCAGTTTTTGTCTCCATGTCCCTTCAGTCATTGTTGCTGTTAAACGTTTATTTCCATGTCCCCTCAGTCCGTGTTGTTGTGTATTTGTTTCCTTAACCCTTCAGTCCTTGTTGTTGTTTGACGTTTGTTTCCATGTCTGTTGTTTCACGTTTGTTTCCATGTCTCCTCAGTCCCTGTTGTTGTTTACAGTTTGTTTACGTGTCCACTCAGTCACTGTTAATGTTTACTTTTTTCACTACGCCCCCCTAGTCCCTGTTGTTTCACATTTGTTTCCATGTCCCCTTAGTCCCTGTTGTTGTTTGCCATTTTTTCCATTTCCTCTCACTTCCTGTTGTTGTTTGACGTTTCCATGTCCCTTCAGTCCTTGTTGTTGTTTAACGATTGTTTCCATCTCCCTTCCGTCCCTGTTGTTGTGTATTTGTTTCCATAACCCTTCCGTCCTTGTTGTTGTTAAACGTATGTTTCCATGTCCCTTCTTTCCCTGTTGTTGTTTGAAGTTTGTTTCCGTGTCCCTTCAGTCCCTGATGTTGCATATTTGTTTCCATGTCCTCTCAGTCCCTGTTGTTGTTTATTTGTTTCCATGTCCTCTCAGTCCCTGTTGTTGTATATTCGTTTCCATGTCCCCTCAGTCCTTGTTGTTGTTTAACGATTGTTTCCATGTCCCCTCAGACCCTGTTGTTGTGTATTTGTTTCCATAATCCTTCAGTCCTTGTTGTTGTCAAATGTTTGTTTCCATGTCCCCTTTGTTTCCATGCCCCCTCAGTCCCTGTTGTTGCGTATTTGTTTCCATAACCCTTCAGTCCCAGTCACTGTTAATGTTTACTTTTTTCACTACGCCCCCCTAGTCCCTGTTGTTTCACGTTTGTTTCCATGTCTGTTGTTTCACGTTTGTTTCCATGTCACTTCAGTCCCTGTTGTTGTTATATTTGTTTCCATGTCCCTTCAGTCCCTGTTGTTGTTTAAAGTTTGTTTCCATGTCCCCTCAGTCCCTGTTGTTGTTTGACGTTTGTTTCCGTGTCCCCTCAGTCATTGTTATTGTTTACGTTTTTCAATATGCCCACCTAGTCCCTGTTGTTTAAAGTTTGCTTCCATGTCCCTTCAGTCCCTGTTGTTGATTAACGTTTGTTTCCATGTCCCCTCAGTCCCTGTTGTTGTTTAACGTTTGTTTCCACGTCCCCTCAGTCCTTGTTGTTGTTTGACGTTTGTTTCCGTGTCCCTCCCCTCAGTCACTGTTAATGTTTACGTTTTCAATATGCCCACCTAGTCCCTGTTGTTTAAAGCTTGTTTCCATGTCCCTTCAGTCCCTGTTGTGGTTTAACGTTTGTTGCAATGTCCCCTCAGTCCCTGATGTTGTTTAACGTTTGTTTCCATTTCCATTCAGTCCCTGTTGTTGTGTATTTGTTTCCATAACCCTTCAGTCCCTGTTGTTGTTTAACGTTTGTTGCAATGTCCCCTCAGTCCCTGATGTTGTTTAACGTTTGTTTCCATTTCCATTCAGTCCCTGTTGTTGTGTATTTGTTTCCATGTGCCTTCTGTCCCTGTTGATGTTTGACGTTTGTTTCCGTGTCCCCTCAGTCACTGTTGTTTTTTAAAGTTGGTTTACGTGTCCCCTCAGTCACTGTTAATGTTTACGTTTTTCAATATGCTCAGCTAGTCCCTGTTGTTTCACGTTTGGGTCCATGTCCCTTCAGTCCCTGATGTTGTTTAACGTTTGATTCCATCTCCCTTCAGTCCCTGTTGTTGTGTATTTGTTTCCATAACCCTTCAGTCCCTGTTGTTGTTTAACGTTTGTTTCCATGTCCCCTTAGTCACTGTTGTTGTGTATTTGTTTCCACGTCCCCTCAGTCCTTGTTGTTGTTAAACGTTTGTTTCCATGTCCCCCCAGTCACTGTTGTTGTGTATTTGTTTCCACGTCCCCTCAGTCCTTGTTGATGATTAACGTTTGTTTCCATGTCACTTCAGTCCCTGTTGTTGATTAACGTTTGTTTCCATGTCCCTTCAGTACCTGTTGTTGTTTAACGTTTGTTTCCATGTCCTTCTGTCCCTGTTGTTGTGTATTTGTTTCCACGTCCCCTCAGTCCCTGTTGTTGTTTGACGTTTGTTTCCGTGTCCCTTCAGTCCCTGTTGTTGATTAAAGTTTGTTTCCATGTCCCATCAGTCCCTGTTGATGTTTAACGTTTGTTTCCATGTCCTTATGTCCCTGTTGTTGTGTATTTGTTTCCATAGTGTATTTGTTTCCACGTCCCCTCAGTCCTTGTTGATGATTAACGTTTGTTTCCATGTCACTTCAGTCCCTGTTGTTGATTATCGTTTGTTTCCATGTCCCTTCAGTTGTTGTTTAACGTTTGTTGCAATGTCCCCTCAGTCCCTGACGTCGTTTAACGTTTGTTTCCATCTACCTTCAGTCCCTGTTGTTGTGTATTTGTTTCCATAACCCTTCAGTCACTGTTGTTGTTTAACGTTTGTTTCCATGTCCCCTTAGTCACTGTTGTTGTGTATTTGTTTCCACGTCCCCTCAGTCACTGTTGTTGTGTATTTGTTTCCATGTCCCATCAGTCCCTGTTGATGTTTAACGTTTGTTTCCATGTCCCTTCAGTCATTGTTGTTGTTTAACGTTTGTTTCCATGTCCCTTCAGTCCCTGTTGTTGATTAAAGTTTGTTTCCATGTCCCATCAGTCCCTGTTGTTGATTAACGTTTGTTTCCATATCCCTTCAGTACCTGTTGTTGTTTAACGTTTGTTTCCATGTCCTTATGTCCCTGTTGTTGTGTATTTGTTTCCACGTCCCCTCAGTCCTTGTTGTTGTTTAACGTTTGTTTCCATGTCCCTTCAGTCCCTGTTGTTGTTTAACGTTTGTTGCAATGTCCCCTCAGTCCCTAATGTTGTTAAACGTTTGATTCCATCTCCCTTCAGTCCCTGTTGTTGTATATTTGTTTCCATGTCCCTTCAGTCCCTGTTGTTGATTAAAGTTTGTTTCCAAGTCCCATCAGTCCCTGTTGTTGATTAACGTTTGTTTCCAAGTCCCCTCAGTCCCTGTTGTTGTGTATTTGTTTCCATGTCCCTTCTGTCCCTGTTGATGTTTGACGTTTGTTTCCGTGTCCCCTCAGTCACTGTTGTTGTTTAAAGTTTGTTTACGTGTCCCCTCAGTCACTGATAATGTTTACGTTTTTCAATATGCCCACCTAGTCCCTGTTGTTTAAAGTTTGTTTCCATGTCCCTTCAGTCCCTGTTGTTGATTAACGTTTGTTTCCATGTCCCCTCAGTCCCTGTTGTTGTTTAACGTTTGTTTATTAACGTTTGTTTCCATATCCCTTCAGTACCTGTCGTTGTTTAACGTTTGTTTCCATGTCCTTATGTCCCTGTTGTTGTGTATTTGTTTCCACGTCCCCTCAGTCCTTGTTGTTGTTTAACGTTTGTTTCCATGTCCCTTCAGTTCCTGTTGTTGTTTGACTTTTGTTTCCGTGTCCCCTCAGTCACTGTTGTTGTTTAAAGTTTGTTTCCTTGCCCCCTTAGTCCCTGTTGTTGTGTATTTGTTTCCATGTCCTCACACTTCNCCCCAGTCACTGTCGCTGTTTGAAATTTGTTTCCGTGTATCCTCAGTCACTGTTATTGTTTAACGTTTGTTTCCATGTCCCTTCTGTCCCTGTTGTTGTTTGACGTTTGTTTCCGTGTCCCCTCAGTCACTGTTAATGTTTACGTTTTTCACTACGCCCACCTAGTCCCTGTTGTTTCACATTTGTTTCCATGTCTCCTCAGTCCCTGTTGTTGTGTATTTGTTTCCATGTCCCCTCAGTCCCTGTTGTTATTTAACGTTTGTTTCCATGTCCCCTCACTCCCTGTTGTTGTTTAACGTTTGTTTCCATGTCCCCTCAGTCCCGGATGTTGTTTAACGTTTGTTTCAATCTCCCTTCAGTCCCTGTTGTTGTGTATTTGTTTCCATAACCCTTAAGTCCCTGCTGTTGTTTAACGTTTGTTTCCAAGTCCCCTCAGTCCCTGTTGTTGTGTATTTGTTTCCATAACCCTTCAGTCCTTGTTGTTGTTAAACGTTTGTGTCCATGTCCCCTCAGTCCCTGTTGATATTGAACGTTTGTTTCCATGTCCCTTCTGTCCCTGTTGTTGTGTATTTGTTTCCACGTCCACTCAGTCATTGTTGTTGTTGTTTAACCTTTGTTTCCATGTCCCTTCAGTCCTTGTTGTTGTTAAACGTTTATTTCCATGTCCCCTCAGTCCCTGTTGTTGTGTATTTGTTTCCATGTCCCATCAGTCCCTGTTGATGTTTAACGTTTGTTTCCATGTCCCTTCAGTCCCTGTTGTTGTTTAACGTTTGTTCACATTTCCCTTCAGTCCCTGTTGTTGATTAACGTTTGTTTCCATGTCCCATCAGTCCCTGTTGTTGATTAACGTTTGTTTCAATGTCCCTTCAGTCCCTGTTCTTGATTAACGTTTGTTTCCATGTCCCCTCAGTCCCTGTTGTTGTGTATTTGTTTCCACGTCCCCTCAGTCCTTGTTGTTGTTTAACGTTTGTTTCCATGTCCCTTCAGTCCCTGTTGGTGTTTACGATTGTTTCCATGTCAACTCAGTCCCTGTTGTTGTTTAACGTTTGTTTCCATCTCCCTTCAGTCCCTGTTGTTGTTTAACGTTTGTTTCCATGTCCCCTCAGTCCCTGTTGTTGTTTAACGTTTGTTTCCATCTCCCTTCAGTCCCTGTTGTTGTTTAACGTTTGTTTCCATGTCCCTTCAGTCACTGTTGTTGCTTGACGTTTGTTTCCATGTCCCTTCAGTCCTTGTTGTTGTTTAACGTTTGTTTCCATGTCCCTTCAGTCCCTATTGTTGTTTAACGTTTGTTTCCATGTCCCTTCAGTCACTGTTATTGCTTGACGTTTGTTTCCATGTCCCTTCAGTCCTTGTTTTTGTTTAACGTTTGTTTCCATGTCCCCTCAGTCACTGTTGTTGCTTGACGTTTGTTTCCATGTCCCTTCAGTCCTTGTTGTTGTTTACCGTTTGTTTCCATGTCCCCTCAGTCCCTGTTGTTGTTTAACATTTGTTTCCATGTCCCTTCAGTCCCTGTTGTTGTTTACGTTTGTTTCCATGTGAATTCAGTCCCTGTTGTTGTTTAACGTTTGTTCCCATGTCCCTTCAGTCTCTTTTGTTATTTAAAAGTTGTTTCCCTGTCCCTTCAGTCCCTGTTGTTGTTTAACGATTGTTTCCATGTCCCCTCAGTCCCTGTTGTTGATTAACGTTTGTTTCCATGTCTCCCTTCAGTCCCTATTGTTGTTTAACGTTTGTTTCCATGTCCCTTCAGTCCCTGTTGTTGTTTAACGTTTGTTTCCATGTCCCTTCAGTCCCTATTGTTGTTTAACGTTTGTTTCCATAACCCTTCAGTCCCTGTTGTTGATTAACGTTTGTTTCCATGTCCCCTCAGTCCCTGTTGTTGTGTATTTGTTTCCACGTCCCCTCAGTCCTTGTTGTTGTTTGACGTTTGTTTCCATGTCCATTCAGTCCCTGTTGTTGATAAACGTTTGTTTCCATGTTCCTTCAGTCCCTGTTGTTGATTAACGTTTGTTTCCATGTCCCCTCAGTCCCTGTTGTTGTTTAACGTTTGTTTCCATGTCCCTTCAGTCCCTGTTCTTGTTTAACGTTTGTTTCCATGTCCCTTCAGTCCCTGTTGTAGTCCCTGTTGTTGATTAACGTTTGTTTCCATGCCTGTTGTTGTTTAACGTTTGTTTCCATGTCCCTTCAGTCCCTGTTCTTGTTTAACGTTGGTTTCCATGTCCCTTCAGTCCCTGTTGTTGTTTACGTTTGTTTCCATGTCAATTCAGTCACTGTTGTTGTTTAACGTTTGTTCCCATGTCCCTTCAGTCCCTTTTGTTGTTTAAAAGTTGTTTCCGTGTCCCTCCAGTCCCTGTTGTTGATTAACGTTTGTTTCCATGTCTCCCTTCACTCCCTATTGTTGTTTAACGTTTGTTTCCATGTCCCTTCAGTCCCTGTTGTTGTTTAACGTTTGTTTTCATGTCCCTTCAGTCCCTGTTCTTGTTTAACGTTTGTTTCCATGTGTTGTTTCACATTTGTTTCCATGTCTCCTCAGTCCCTGTTTTTGTTTAACGTTTGTTTCCATGCCCCCTCAGTCCCTGTTGTTGTGTATTTGTTTCCACGTCCCCTCAGTCCTTGTTGTTGTTTAACGATTGTTTCCATGTCCCCTCAGTCCCTGTTGTTGTTTAACGTTTGTTTACATGTCCCTTCAGTCCCTGTTGTTGATTAACGTTTGTTTCCATCTCCCTTCAGTCCCTGTTGTTGTTTAACGTTTGTTTCCATGTCCCTTCAGTCCCTGTTGTTGATTAACGTTTGTTCCAATGTCCCTTCAGTCCCTGTTGTTGATTAACGTTTGTTTCCATGTCCCTTCAGTCCTTGTTGTTGTTTAGCGTTTGTTTTCATCTCCCCTCAGTCCCTGTTGTTGTGTATTTGTTTTCACGTCCCCTCATTCTTTGTTGTTGTTTGACGTTTGTTTCCATGTCCCTTCAGTCCTTGTTGTTGTTTAGCGTTTGTTTTCATGTCCCCTCAGTCCCTGTTGTTGTTTAACGTTTGTTTACATGTCCCTTCAGTCCCTGTTGTTGATTAACGTTTGTTTCCATCTCCCTTCAGTCCCTGTTGTTGTTTAACGTTTGTTTCCATGTCCCTTCAGTCCCTGTTGTTGTTTAACGTTTGTTTCCATGTCCATTCAGTCCCTGTTGTTGATTAACGTTTGTTTCCATGTCCATTAAGTCCCTGTTGTTGTTTAACGTTTGTTTCCATCTCCCTTCAGTCCCTGTTGTTGTTTAACGTTTGTTTCCGTGTCCCTTCAGTCCCTGTTGTTGTTTAACGTTTGTTTCCATTTCCCTTCAGTCCCTGTTGTTGTTTAACGTTTGTTTCCATGTCCCTTCAGTCCCTGTTGTTGTTTACGTTTGTTTCCATGTCAACTCAGTCCCTGTTGTTGTTTAACGTTTGTTCCCATGTCCCTTCAGTCCCTTTTGTTGTTTAACGTTTGTTTTCATGTCCCCTCAGTCCCTGTTGTTGCTTAACGTTTGTTTCCATGTCCCTTCGGTCCCTGTTGTTGATTAACGTTTGTTTCCATGTCCCCTCAGTCCCTGTTGTTGTTTAACGTTTGTTTCCATGTCCCCTCAGTTCCTGTTGTTGTTTAACGTTTGTTTCCATGTCCATTCAGTCCCTGTTGTTGATTAACGTTTGTTTCCATGTCCCCTCAGTCCCTGTTGTTGTGTATTTGTTTCCACGTCCCCTTAGTCCTTGTTGTTGTTTAACGTTTGTTTCCATGTCCCCTTAGTCACTGTTGTTGTGTATTTGTTTCCACGTCCCCTCAGTCCGTGTTGTTGTTTAACGTTTGTTTCCATGTCCCCTCAGTTCCTGTTGTTGTTTAACGTTTGTTCCCATGTCCCTTCAGTTTAAAATTTGTTTCCGTGTCCCCTCAGTCCCTGTTGTTGTTTAACGTTTGTTTCCATGTCCCTTCAGTCCCTGTTGTTGTTTGAAATTTATTTCCATGTCCCCTCAGTCTCTGTTGATGTTTGACGTTTGTTTCCGTGTCCCCTCAGTCACTGTTGTTGTTTGACGTTTGTTTCCATGTCCCCTCAGTCCCTGTTGTTGTTTAACGTTTGTTTCCATGTCCCTTCAGTCCCTGTTGTTATTTGAAATTTATTTCCATGTCCCCTCAGTCTCTGTTGATGTTTGACGTTTGTTTCCGTGTCCCCTCAGTCCCTGTTGTTGTTTAAAGTTTGTTTCCGTGTCCCCTCAGTCCCTGTTGTTGTTTGACGTTTGTTTCCATGTCCCTTCAGGCCCTGTTGTTGTTTGAAATTTATTTCCATGTCCCCTAAGTCTCTGTTGATGTTTGACGTTTGTTTCTGTGTCCCCTCAGTCACTGTTGTTGTATTAAGTTTATTTCTGTGTACCCTCAGTCCCTGGTATTTTTTTAAGTTTGTTTCTTTGTCCCCTTAGTCATTGTTGTTGTTTTAAGTTTGTTTTCGTGTCCCCTCAGTCACTGTTGTTGTTTGACGTTTGTTTCCGTGTCCCCTCAGTCTCTGTTGATGTTTGACGTTTGATTCCATGTCCCCTCAGTCCCTGTTGTTGTTTAAAGTTTGTTTCCGTGTCCCCTCAGTCACTGTTGTTGTTTAAAGTTTGTTTCCCCATAGCTAGACCTTATTGTAATTGCTCCGTTTACACTGCAGTGGTTTGCGTAACTTGCTAATGGGCAAACCATAAACAAAACCGTTCATAGTTACATTTGATGCAAATACATTTAGTTGATGACAATATCGACAGTATAGATGGACATTTAACTGATATCGTTATTTAATATACTAAATGTTGTAGATGGAGCTGACATAAACTGTATAAATGCATTTAATTTCATTGAACAACTTCATTTAGCCTAAACTAAATGCGATATTTATATAAATTGTATACTACATGGATATTGCGTCGATATAGCTGGAACATCAAGCTTCGCCATAAACCTCGTACACAGATATCGATCTCTTCGATAACAATATCAATAAATGGAGTGATCCCTATATACCAAGTCCAGAGGACACATGTGAGGGGAATTTGTTTCGTTTGTTTGTATTGGTGAGAAAATACGGGAGCACCGGCAGTCTCAATGCCTGCCATGTTAACTAGAATAGAGTTTATGTACGGCCAGCAGTCATAATCCCAGTCTATTGGTCGGTGTTTATATAGCCACACTAGTAACGAAGTAACAGACATTACGTTAAAACTCTAATATTCCAAATGTTCCCGATGTCATGAAGCATTATCAACTTTGAACTTGAGTATTGTATTAGTATAGTGAAATAGAAAATGAATAAGTGACATCGAATTTACAAAATGATAACAGAGCTAAAACTTTAATTAATATTCAATTTTTGAATACCCATCAAAATAACGATTGATTATTCTTCTAGGATATTCTTTGTGGTTAACAACCTAATGTTTTGAGCTTAAAAATGTTTGTTGTCGTCTGTTACGGCATCGCGTGAAGCCGTTCGATGCCAAGAATGAAGAGAGATTTTATGCTACGGATTACAATGCAGTAGAGATAAAACAAAGGTTTAGATCAGAAATATTGCATAAGTTTACAATATTATGATCTTTATAATGTCCCACTATGAGAGTGGACGACATTATTATGATAATGTCAGTATTCTCTTTATCCAGGGATATGGGTATGTGAACAAACCATCTTGATAGCATACATTGGTGTCCTGATTGGTGTCTTTAGGTGTGCTGTCCTTGTCACGTGGCACGACTGACTGTCTGGTACTTTGCCTTCTGGTCTTAGTATTGATGTGCGGCGACACGCATCAATATTCATGGGGAATAATGACGTCATGGACAGTGGGGCAAACTATTACCGGAAGCAACATCCGGACTGTTCAAGTCCGGACAAAGGTAAGTTTATTTTATTGTTAAACAATTTAAAATCGTTAAGACGCGTAAAGAGGTATTGTGATAAACAAGGGCACTGAATCAAAGGGAGCTCTTTAAACAAAGGTATACATACACAGAGAAATTCCACAAAACTCAGCTTGATCTATAATAAGTATTTTAGTTTTTGAAAATTGCATATGGTTTCTTCCAAGTCACTATCCTCCCGTCTATCATGGAGCTCGAGTAAATGGTCCCTGACATCCAGTCCATACAGACAGACAGGTGAGAACCCTTCAGTCCCTAATGAAGGCTAAGCCCGAAAGCTCGGAACCAGAGTGACTTTTGATATTTATTTCAGTATCTTCCCCTTTTGAACGTTTGCTATTGACATTCATTCTTTACATTTGCTTCGGTTTTTGTATCCTGTTGTGTGGTTTATAGTTTCTTTTTTAGGTCAGAGGTTCGTTTTCACAACATCTTCAGTTAGAATGCATTAGTACAATTCAAATGTACATGATCCATTTTGAGTACATCTGGTCGGGTTTGGTGAGGTTGTGGTATCAATTGAATGGTTTACAATTTTATCTGGGCAGGTTTACTAGGTTGAATAGTTATCTGGTCGATTTTGTACTCATAGATATTCTGATATTTACATGATACGTATCTATAACTGTCTTTTTGTTTTATAAAATATAAACGGCTGTAGTGTACCCGTATCTACTCTGATGATTTCCGGGTAATCTCTTTAATGTTGAATGGTTCGCACCTATCAGTCAAGCAGCAAGCTATGTAATAGTACAACAGTCAATAAAAAACCAGGAAGACTTAATGATTGAAAATGACCGTTTTTATTAAAACGGCATAACATAAAAATACATGTTACAATACATGTATTGAACACCCTCCTGAGAAGGTGTACCATAGACTGCATTTCATAATCAAATGCAATGCTATTCTCCTTATTGTAGTTGAGGGACAAAAAACGCCTTTCATTGATAGTTTACCACACCAATGAAATGTCTCAATGTACAACCCCCACCCAAGCTGCTGACTGTAACTCAATGAATGACTAGATAAAGTATGTACAGTTCACAAAAGAAAACTGTACTGTGAACTGCAGCAGAAGTACCTCAACAAGATTGGAGATATATATAGCAAAATATGTATCATTTCATTATGCCGAACATTAACACAGACCAGCGAATGTTCTTGCTGTGACACTATATCCAAAGTTATTCGTGTGTTGTCCTTGGTTGACCTCAAACGTTCCTGATTGAAATGTTCGATTGGAACTAAAACCTGGATGGTGGAGTTGTTCCAACGATCACGCTGCATGGGTTGCATATATAAAATGTATTATACAAAAGGTACACCAGCTCATAGAAACCAAATTACATAAATATAACCTCTCCTAATATGGTAACATTGATGGAGACCAGATGAAATATAAACACAAATAAACATTATTAAGTACATAGGAGTTATAACAATAACCATATATATTCTGTATTGTGATGGTGAGAATGTCCTGCATCTAACACCAAGTTTTGAGCTTCCCGTATGTAACAATGTGTTTTTTTAGATGAACAAGTCACCATCAATGAAGAGCTGCCAGGAATGCCTTGCATTCAATGCAGTTGTGGTAAATACTGTAGAAATATAAGGTTTTTCACACTTGGAAAGTTGGGATGCGTAAATATCTTTTGAAAGCGTTTAAATGTCATCTGCCCATTGCCTGAATGTCTGCTTCTGAAACCCCTTGACTAGCTGCTGTACTAGCAGCCCCTATTCTGAAGCTGTGACTTCTGTACTGGTTCGGGCTGTGAACTGACACAATCAGAGCTTGCTTCAGCACATTACAGAAACACTGATATGAAACCGCTTTAGTAGTAGACTGTACATATAACGGACCTTCCTTGTAACCCCTTAATTCTAAGTAATGAAATAATGTGTGTACGGGACAAAATTGTGCGTCCTGCTTTGCACAATGTGACAGAGTCACTGGAGAGCTGTTGTAGTGGCCCTTGAATGAATGGAAGCATATTTTGAGTCAGGAAGGGTAGACTGACCCAAGGTTGAAAAACTCTACATTACTGAGTAGCAGGATGTTCCGTGTGTTGTTTTTATGGGTAATTTCCCCAATGCGCAAGAATGCATGAAAAGCCAGCAAAAACATGGATTGGAACATGAGCTTTTCATAATAAGACACACGTTTGATCTAGAGCTAATATAAGTTTATTTAAAATGTGAAGGGTAATTGGTTGTCGAAAATCTGGTCTGCGACCCTGTTTTTGTAACCCATCTTCTTTATGATAACAAACTGAATTGGGTCTTGAAATAAGCCTAACTTGTGGATGTAGGCAATCGCAGACGTATAGCTAGCAATAGTTGAAGACGCTCAACTCTGTTCTACTAAATGGCCAATAAAAGTGGCATGAACTGTTATGGGCAGACGGCTTTCTAACTGCATTTTTGTTGCAAATTGTGCAAACAATGAAAATGCTCTTCTGTACAGTTGCTTTGCCCCTTTTGATAATGCGGAGTCAATGAGCTGGAGAACTTTCTGACTCAAATGCGTAACAGCTGATCCGGAATCATCGCTGGATGAGTGTCCATGTTGGGAGCTGTTTGCCGGAAGTGTTGGACCTGTAAACGAGACAGGGTATCAGCCAACACATTTTGCTTACCCTGTATGTGCTAAGCCTTCAAATGGACATTCCATTTTAAGGCAGTCAGAACCAGACGCCTCACTAATATAATTATTTCTGGGTTAGGGGATGTTTGTTTGTTAATAATTTCCACAACAGTTTGATTGTCAGATAAGAACTGTACTGACCTAATGCGTAACAGGAGAGCCCCATTGCTCTAATGCTACAGTAATAGGAAATAATTCCTTGATATGAATGTGGTGAGTTTGTAAGTGTGCATCCCATGCCCGATAAAACCATTTGGAACCAAGAAGTGCCCCATACCCAAGGTTACTAGCATCTGTAAACATTTGGATCTCATCTGACGTATCTCACTGATTTGGTAAAAGAATGTACAATTATTAAAATACTAAATGAAAAAGCAACCAAACTTTTAAATCTGCTTTTGCTGTTTTTGTTAAGCGTACATGATGATGCGGTTTTGACAGGCCCAATAAGTCTATAATCATACGCAGAAAAGCTCTCCCTGGTATGATCACCCTACATATAAAATTCAATAAACCTATCAACGACTGGAGTTCTTCTAGAGTTGCTTTTTTATTTTTTCATATCTGCAAATTTGGAAAATGTAGTTGACTAAATGGCCCTGCAATCCTATTGAGTAAGATTTCCTTGTTGATTTTGTTTTTTAGTATATCTGGCTTCTCCTTAGCTGACTAGCTCGGTGTCGTCTGGCCCCTTTCAAGCCGATAGAGAACCCTTTTGAAAACCCTTGGTCTAAAAACCGAAATAACTGTTGGTCATATGCTGTCAAATATAAAGCCAAACAATCAAACGTTACCGGCGTTATTGTTTAAATGTTGCTTCGATTAGCTGTTGTATTGTGTGGAGTTACTGCTGTGATGGTTTGAGGAGTCTGGTTTATGCCCGTCATTTCTGGTGCGCTTGCGAAAGGACTGATTCCCTCCGCAATCACGACAGGAATGTTTGAACCAACAATGTTGCCTGTTGCAGTTTCTCTTCCTTTGAAAATTGAAACCGACCTTATGTTGGTTAGCTGCTAACACTGGCCCTTGTTGGCCATTGTTTTTCTTTATGTGCCCCTTTTTGGGGACGGGGGCCAGCAGCTGCTTGACATGTCATGGCCTCCAAATACAATTCATTGTTGGCCTGATCATAAGGTAATAAGTGAGGAGATGCCTGACTCCATTTTCGAAAATTTGAGTCATAAATAATCGCCGCTTGGTTTCCCGCCCTCTTGGTAATATGCTGCACAATATGTGCATACTTCATCAATGGGACAGCCAATTCCGGCTTAGCCTGATCTACAATGGTGAAATGCTACATTCCATTGTTCCATAAATTTGATTGTGACCGGTCGAGACTTTGGAACCAACGCCAAATTATTGGGTTCAATCGTAATTTCGAAACCCTCTTGATTCTTGTTTTGCAAGAGAGCCCCAAATTCTACATATTGTTCTGCCCATACCTTTTGTTTAACTCTCATGTCAACATTAACGTCAAGAGGACGGACGATTGAGTTTATTTGAATAGCTGGTGTACCTGTAACTGATTGGAAGGACTGGCCTAATTCTGCTGTGTGGTAAAAAATGTGGCGGTATCCGGCCAGTTGCTCTTCCCGTCTCGGGCTGTGATATGGTCCTATGTTGTTACTCCTGCCCCTCTGTTGGTGCAAGGGCCTCAGTAAGGTCTTCTGTGGCAACTCGATATGAACTCTCGTAAATTCATCACCAAATATTTATTTAGACTTATGGAAGTAAATATGAATATTTTAATATAAGTCTTAATGAAATCTACTCGTAATTAGAAAAAAATAACGACTTCGTATTCGTAAACAATAATCAATCCCTATTAGGGACCTCCACTACAACGCTGTTTTGAAAGCAAGGTTTCGTATCATTTGTTGCCGAACAGATGTCGATTTCTCTGTCATAATTAGCTGCCAGTTAGTTATTATGCTGCGAAAATGAAGAAGTGTGTGTCTACAAACAACAACATGAAACAATAACAATATTTGTTCACGGTTACCTGTTTAATTCTTGCAACAATTACAACTCGTTTAAAAAGATCATTTATAATCCGCCATTTTGTTAGTTGCGCGGGGGGCGAGTCTAGTAAGGACATCCGGTACGGAGTCCGGACCGGATTTGCAGTACGGAAAGAAACACATTATAACCACCATTGTCCACAAATATGGGAGCCACCCCACGATAACCAAAATTCAAAACTATTGATATTCTAACCACATGTGAAGTGACAGTAGCTCAACTATGGCGATAGGCTTAGTTAAAGAAACACTGAGAGCCACACAAGAGCAGTTCATCCACAACTATGGTGCGAAGCCGCCCACATCAAGCACTATCTCACATGAACACCGTAAACAATACGTAAACAACTATAGGCGATCCAGCTCACATGTGAACATCAGTTCAACTAAATGGGTAGCTATACCCGCCAGGAAGCGACCTGGAAAAAACCGTAATCAATGCAATAACAATCCCGTTATTGATATCACCACTGAACTGTGGAAAGCTGTAAACAGAATCGTTTAATTGTAAACAAACGTGTTTAAACGTTTTGCGTTGTGAGACAGTCCCTGACTTTTCATCAATTTGTTTACAGGTCGATATACGCGCGCATGCGTAATAGGAAAAGCTTCGACGTAAACAAAGGATCTTCTTCATAAAAACTATTGAGACGACCCTTTACCTGTCAAATAACTCTTGTCTGTTTAGATATGCCAGACATCTGACTTGTAAATTATGATACCGAGACATAACGGTTTTATTGACTTGCTGTGTACGTAATCTCTTTGACCTTCCTAAACGAATTAAGTTCTGCCCCTCGGACACTCCAGATATATTTTGGCTATCCTCGCTCGAAGTTCAGATGGACCCCATCGTTTAGAAACACATTGTATATATAGTAGGACACGTATTGAAGCTCACTTATCAAGTCTTTCAACGTTCTATTTATTTCACGGGCCGATTCATTATATAGATCAACGGAGACGTGTCTGGTCTTTTCCCTAGAGAGAAGTTGCATCATACAAATAGGGCGGACTGAGTGTCCAAACGATAGCCATCCTGTAATTGACACGATATCCTTGCTACATCAGCAGGATCGACGTTCACATCGTCTATGGCATTGCCTCCAATCTGGAGAATAACGATGCCAGGCTTCACATCTACGATAATACTTGAAAAGTCCTCCGAGAACATATCGCGCACTCTACCTCCACCTTTCCCTTTGAAATCTACCATCACTTTATTCTCATCTAAACGGAGATTTTTCCAACCCGAATTCCGATGGTTGACCGCATCACCGGCCCTTCTCACATAGCTATGCCCCATATTTAACACCCTTACAAACATGACTCAGTTATATGGTGACCTGGAAGGCAAACAAACGGTCAGGAAGTGAAAAGAAATCAATGTTTGAAATGGCGCCCTACCTTTTGACCCGTGAAGAAATTTTCCAAGTGACGCTTAGCAAGATCACGTGATCATATATTCATACGATGTGTGCGTTCTGTTCACCTTGCTCACTAGGAAAAATATATTCTAGGGCCAAAAGAAAGAATGCCAAAATAACACCGTTACCAACAACAAAAATGCAATAAAATGCTTTCTGTATTTAATTGTTGTTTTAGGGGAATTTTCAGACATCACACTTTTGTATTGTGCTGTGTTTTATATTTTTTCTCTGCTTTTCTTCTGCAAACGTTTTTTCTGTTGATATCTCGAATGATAATCATGATATCTTTTTTTATTTTCGTTACCATGACAACAAAAATGGCTGGCATTTCACGCACAACTCGTACGCCGATATATATGTGATATCGAACTTTAAGATTCTGAAATCAGACAAAATAATTAACAAACAACAAAATTATTTTCAGACTCAATCTGATTGCAGATTGATTAATTAATTGATTAAGAAGAATAATTAAGTAGTCGTTTATCTTAAGAACTGAGAAACACAATAAGCTAACCTACACACAGCTTGGAACTCCAAATCCATACTAATTTGCATAGACAGGAAACCAATGGATTCCAAAAGGTCCAAAGTCTAGAATCGTCAGACAGGAAACCAGAAGACACGTTAAAGTAAAAGGTCTGGAACTTCAACGTTAACTCGGAGACGAGAGAGGGTGCTTCGGTAACGATTGTGACGCCCGTCATGTCAACAAATGGTTCTAAATAGGAACGTTAACAAAGAGGGAATGACCATGACCTTAACAAAGACTTGGTTGTGTGGTACTTCTAGGTCGTGATCCTCAAACAGGATACATCTCGGTCCAAACTTTACAATCTTAACAACCTTTTATGTCAAAAGTTTAGATTATCTTTTAAATACGCGTAGATGCTTTTAGTTTATAATTGTTTTCCGTTTCACAATTCACGTACCTGAGTGTGTTATTGGGCAAGCAAAGCTAGACAGCACAAGGAAGGTCATAGACCAAGAGTCCGAGGCTATTACTACGTGGCACCTAGTTTTTGTAAAAGTACCGGTATGTTGCATCCGGTTTCCCCGTTTCTCTGCGTTTTATGTATGTTCACAAAAAGAATCATTTGATATGATAAATATAAAATGGCAATCTTTGAACGAAATGTCAAATGTTTATGACATAAAACGATAAATGAAGTTATTCTTGGTAGCCTATCTGTAGTACATTTTGTATGTTCCAGTGACACGTAATACTTTACAGAAATCACTCGGGACAGCGTCATAACACGCTTTAATCCGTGTGCTTTAGGTGTAGATTTTCAAATCTAATTTTGGTATTTCGAAGAGGTCATTCTGAAACGTCTAACAGCAGCAATACAAAGGAAATGAATTAGCTGTTTCGCAATGTCAGCCTTTCCTGTTGTTTCACTCTTTCGTGTGACATTAGAGAGTTTGATAGTTTTAACTACAGTTTGCTGGTAGGAGCGGTTTCTTTACCATCATGTGCCGGATAAGTAAAAAAAAGGCGTCTTACAGTAAACAAGGACCATACTTTATAAAGCCTCGGCACAAAATTAGAAATCAAAAGTTATGAGGACGTGAAAATAAGGACCGAGGAGATTTCAAAATGAAACATAAAAAAACGGAAGGAAATAATGACATTTGGAAGAAAACACTTACTTGAGTGGCACCCACCATGGTGTAACACAAGATCCTACCTTCTTGACATAAAACACTCCTGTTTTGGATAAAAAAAATCAAATTTAAGCTAACTGTTCGAAAACCTATACCGTTTTTAAATTATATATATAATTTCTTTTTCAAAAAAGATTTGCATTGTGTTCCTCTGTTGCAAATAATACAGTATTATTACAAAGTGCAAGTGTTAAAGAACAATTCTCGGTATAGACTTATTTTCTCTCCCATTAGATAGACGTTTCCATATTTCCTGTAAGGGATATTTCTGCCTTACCTTATTGTAAAGACAGGAGGATTCCCCAGCCATATCAGTTGTAAAAATATCTACATGCAAATATTGATTTAAAGAATTCATAGATCATAAATATATATAGAATATATAATCGAAGTACTGAAAATACTGAAGACACAAAATAATTGGACCTGTTTCAATGCTCAAATGGAAATAGAAAATGTTCTGAATCTTAATTTATAGGAAAGAAGGGGTTGGTTCAAATTAGATGTTGCATAAATGGACATCTCTATACAAAAGTTTTTCACAATTAAAAGTGGATATTTGGTTTGAGATCATTTAAAACAATTGGGTCAATGGGAAAATTGAACGTTGGTCTTTGCATTGGCAAATTCAGGTAAAAAACAAATTAAGGTATATCTGCTTCATGATTCATGGATCGTTTGAAGGGTCATTTTGTGTATATTTTGTGTATATCAACTACATCAAGTCCTGCTTCAACATAAGTCGGGGTATACAGATCTTCGTCTGTGCATGCAACCGACCCTACTGGTTCTGGATTCCGGAACATATCTCTGTCACTGTTTCATAAATGAGCAATGACTTTGTATATAGGTACATTATAAGATGGTAGTTTGTCACATCCCATAACAAGGTCGCTGTGACCTCAACTTGACCATTAACCTCACGTATATCAGCTGCTGTTCCAGGAATGGGCATAAAACGCTGCATAATAGAAAGGCAATGGGTCCCAACCCATAATATGGTACAATTGACCTTGGTAAGTACTAAAATGAAATAGTTTGGAGCATATGTCAACTCCTGTTTCATGAATGGGTATTATACTTTATATATTGGTATCAGAAGGTGTTGGTCACACCCTAAAATGAGGTCAGTGACCTCAACTAGACCACTCTCAAAAAATATCTGCATTATATATTTTGGCCAGTTTCATGAATGAGCTTCAAACTTTGTAGACATGTTGGGAGTGAGGGTAACACTGATGCTGAATGTTCACCCTCCACAAGTACACGCTGGGTTCTGTCATGCAGGAACAATGAAATCCAGCGAATGATGTCGGGATGAACGCCATAGAGGTCAAGTTTGTACAAAAGGTGTCGGTGCGGGACCGTGTCAAAGGCTTAACTGAAGTCTCAAATAGCCATGTCAATTTGTTTCTTTTGGTCGAGTCGGGAAAGAAGGTCCTGGGTTGTGACAAGGAGTTGGATTTCACAAGAATGTTTCTTCGAAATGTTGTACTTCCGTCAGAATGTTGTTATTTTCTAAGTGCGTGAGCAGGTGTTTACAGATGACGTGTTCGAGAAGTTTTGAACAGACGCAGGTAAGTGAGACAGGACGGTAATTGCTGGCAAGGTGGCGGTTACCCTTTTTATAGATTTGCGTGATGTTAGCCTTCCTCCAGTCTGATGGTAGGCAGCCAGCCAGTGCGGAGTGATTTGTCGAATATGACGGATAAGCCTGGTGCTAGTTCACTACAACACTCTTTCAAAACTCGGTTAGGTATTCCGTCTGGGCCACTAGCTTTTGTTGCTGACAGGTTACCGAGAAGTTTTTCGACTCCCTTGACATCAATAGTTATGTTGCCCATGGTGGGTGTTCGCGAGCCTGGTAAGGGGGTAACTCCTCGTTCTTATCCTTGGTGAACACAGATTGAAACTGCGTGTTGAGCAAGTTAGCTTTACACCTGCTGTCTGTTTGTAGCCTTGTGCCGTCTTTGATTGGGACAACACCGATGCTATCTTATTTTTTTAAATTTTATATAGATCCAGAAAGGCTTACTGTTCTTTTCTACGACGCTAGCCTCTAGTACGTGGTTGATGTGGTCCCACTCTGTTTGGGTCTCATGATTATGCCGCTTGTACTTGGCCCAGTCTTCTGTTTTCTTCGTTTTGCATGCTTTGCGGTATAGTCGGTGTTTTTTCCTAATAACTCTGCGTTGTGCCCTTTTTAGCCATGGGATATTGTGTCTGCTAGATGTTAGACGAGATTGAATAAGTTCGTTGACAATTTTGTTGACACCGTCCGTAAAAGTTTGCCAGAGATTGTTAACGTCCTCGTTGGGGGTCTTACATGATGTTATCACTGACCAATTTTGCTGCATCCTTAATCTCTTGCCAGTCGACATTCCGATATAGTTGGACTTTCCTGGGATTGGGCTTGGTTTGATGTCACCATATACCACTACCATGTCATGGTCGGAAATGCCTGGAATGGTCTGGGAGTACTTCACAAGTGTAGGATTATTTGTGAGGTACAAGTCCAAAACATGTTCCTTTCCTGTCGGCTTGTCCTGGGTGTTTGTCAATGAGTGGTTGTTCATGACGTCGAGAAATTTCTGATGAAATGCTACATTGCTTGTGCCACTGACAACAGATGTTGTAGAACAATTGATATTTGGGAGATTAAAGTCACCGGCGATTACTATGTACCTTTCTTTGTTGTTCTCGATTAGTGACAGAGATTTGTTAAGTTCACTTATGACGTCTATAGGTGAGTTTGGTGGACGGTAGAAGGCTCCTATGCCTGTCTTCTAGGGTTCCTTTCAGAGCAATATCTACCCAGAGGATTTCACAGTTCGTATCGGTAGTGGGTAGGATGTTTGTGGGGTAGTGGTCTCTGACAGATATGAAAACGCCATCCCCGTGCTGATTCCTCTCTTTCCTAAACGTTTGGTATCCAGTGGGGAACACTTCACTGTCTTTGACTGACGGGTCCAACAATGATTCTGGCCAAATTATAATATCAGGTTTGATATAACGGGCCGCCGTCTTCAGGTCTGAGGATGTGTTCTTCAAACTCTGACAGTTAAGAATGGGAGTTTTCCTGTGTTCTGCTTTAAGGGTAAGATGTGACCAAGTGAAGCAGAGCTGTCTGAATGTGAGGTGGACCCTGAAGACCCATTGTTGGGGATACTGCTACTGTCTTAGCATGGTGGTATGGAGCTCACACTTGAATTTGATATGAAGGAATTGCTCTCGGATGTGAAATTGCTTTGATTACGAGTTTGGGATGTTGAATGGACAGATCTCTTATTTTGGATGTGCTTGTTATTAAAAGCATTAGGAGTTGGCTTGGGGCTACTGAACACACTCGGTAGGAACGAGCAATATAAAGACTTGATCGAGTTGTCTGTTGACAGAACACTGTAGGTGTTCGATACACAGCTTAGATGTGGCGTTCTTGGGTATTACTTGACATAAACCTAGTACAGTTGTGTTAGTACACAGGTCGTGATGTAGGTTACTCACTTTACACGTGCGTATTAGTTGTGCTTTATTTTGGATTAATTTATGAGAGTTCGGATCCATCCATTGGCGACAAAGGATCATCGATGGAAAATGACAAAGAGTATAACAAATTCACTGGGCGCCATGTTGTTTATGGCAATTCTGAATAATGTCAGAATGACAACACTTACTTATTGGACCAGCGTCCAGCTGTTGAGGTTACCTCACCTACCTGTCAGCAATCTACTGTTCAGTTGTTGTTGTTGTCATTCTTCCGTACCTCCCGAGAGTACCTGGAGAGTTCCAATATGGCGGGAATGTTGATTTCACTATGATACTTTGATAATTTACGTAAGTTGGTATTTGCGTCGATCGGAGTCCCGATTCTGTTATTGTACGCTTCCTAAACAAGTTCTAAACTATTGTAAGTACTTTTAGAGCAGAGGAATATCTTTAGATAAGAAAGAAATTCGAAATTTTGATCATAATTTTCCTCCTAGAATCGAAACGACCTGGTCCTGCGCACATGCGCACTCCTCCAGAAATCTGACTGTTTTGAACTCACTAGCCCGCGAGGAAAGTACGTAGGACCAGTTCAAACTTTTTTCACAGAACAATTCTCTTGCATATAAAAAAAAATATGTTACCGTTTTTATCATAAGTTGTTCCTATCGTCAACAATGTCTGGGTTCACGGACAAGAAGCATCGATCAAAACAGGAGTTGATGTCAGCGAAGATTTTTGTTATAAGCTTACAGTCTACAATAATAATGCCTAATATTCTACACAGAAATTAAATATAATGTACTCCGGTATATTTTATGTCACCAAATAGTAATGAATAAAATACATTGTTTAATTACATTTACCTTTGAGATGTTGTCAGCAGGTTTCCTTCAGGGTCACATAGAAGCCGAAAGGTCAAATGTCTTTGCGCGACAAAAAGATTGCCATTTTTGTTTTGACGATTATTTAGCAATACAGAGAAACGAAATGACTTCAAACTACTAAACCATGTTAAGTTCACTTACTTCAACATATTGATATATCTATTTGTGAAACGAATCTAATTCAGGTGGGTGTAAATCAGAGAACTATTTACTTTTGTGATAGAGCGTGAGTAATGAGACCGATAGAGAATTTCATTCATAAATTGGGCTTCCAAAATTTTGACCAATCAGAGCAAAGTATTGCCAAATTCATCAATGGGATTAATGCCACTATTGCTCGCCAGGTGGTATCGTAGATTTTGGCAGCTACACAGTAAAGGTGATGAAAAGGGCTCAAACTCTAGTTTGTGTCAAAAATAAACAACTACCAACGTCAAAATGTCCACATCGAAATCTGTTTTTATGCGTCACAACGCGAACATTTGCACACGCGAAAATTTTCACATTTACAGTAAGTTTGTAAATATCTGAAAATAATGAACAAAATGAAACTTAAATTAATGATCAAACTTCTCCCTGGCTTCGGTAAAGAGGCGAACTACATTATGTATGGATTGCTTCCCTAATAGAACCTAACAAGTCTGTGATTGCTTCCCTAATAGAACCTAACAAGTCTGTGATTGCTTCCCTAATAGAACATAACAAGTCCGTGATTGATTCCCTAATAGAACCTAACAAGTCTGTGATTGATTCCCTAATAGAACCTAAATAGTCTGTGATTGCTTCCCTAATAGAACCTAACAAGTCTGTGATTGCTTCCCTAATAGAACCTAACAAGACTGTGATTGATTCCTTAATAGTACCTAAAAAGTCTGTGATTGATTCATTAATAGAACCTAAAAAGTCTGTGATTGCTTCCCTAATAGAACCTAACAAGTCTGTGATTGATTCCCTAATAGAATCTAACAAGTCTGTGATTGCTTACCTAATAGAACCTAACAAGACTGTGATTACTTCCCTAATAGTACCTAACAAGTCTGTGATTACTTCCCTAATAGTACCTAACAAGTCTGTGATTGCTTCCCTAATAGAACCTAAAAAGTCTGTGATTGCTTCCCTAATAGAACCTAACAAGCCTGTGATTGCTTCCCTAATAGAACCTAACAAGTCTGTGATTGCTTCCCCAATAGAACCTAACAAGTCTGTGATTGATTCCCTAATAGAATCTAACAAGTCTGTGATTGCTTCCCTAATAGAACCTAAAAAGTCTGTGATTGCTTCCCTAATAGAACCTAACAAGCCTGTGATTGCTTCCCTAATAGAACCTAACAAGTCTGTGATTACTTACCTAATAGAACCTAACAAGACTGTGATTACTTCCCTAATAGTACCTAACAAGTCTGTGATTACTTCCCTGATAGTACCTAACAAGTCTGTGATTGCTTCCCTAATAGAACCTAACAAGTCTGTGATTACTTCCCTAATAGTACCTAACAAGTCTGTGATTGATTTCCATGGCTATGATAACCCGAGCCTAGAAATGTGTGGAATATTTCCCAGTCTTGTTTCACTGGTGTAATATGGGGGGGACACTGAGATGGCTGTTGTTTACTATGTTACCTGATCGGGTGAATTGACTGTTTGTAGAACCTAGCTGTTTCGCCTGGATCCAGTAATATTGTTTAGGGCAGGATAGATAGTTAAACATTTCACTCTGACGTCACTCAAACGAAGTAAACTATGAAAGTTGGTAATAAAAAAAAATGAATTCATGGTCAACTGCAGAATTTTGTTAGATAAATCGCCAAAACAGTGCATATGCGAGAAAGGAAGGTAAGTCTCTTCGTCTCCCATTTTTTATTAAGAGGTTTTTTTTCTATATTTTCCTTACTTCAGAGGCTGTTATGTGCTTGAGGCTTTTTTGACCAATACCTCACATTTTCAGCGTTTACTTAAAATATAGGAAACGTTCATATATGGGTCAATATTTCTTCCAGACTTTTGAATACGTCGTCTGGTTTCGGCGAAAATTTACGAGTGATAACTATCACGTGTCTAAATTAACATTTGTAGTTCTTACCTCCACATATTTTACTGCCTATAACTAAATAAAGATGCATATACATTACACACATCATGTGTCAGTGAAAGCATTGTATTTCATGAAATATCGTCAAACATATTTCGTCGAACGGTACGGCATCATGCAAATTGCAAGTCGCCGTACAATGCTATGAAATGATGTCAGCATATTTCTCATAATTTACGACGAGTTCGAAAATACGATAAATGTATGTAATGCATATACATATTCATTAGTTAGAGGTAGTGAAATTTGATCGAAAATAACCACTGCAAATATTAATTCAGACACGCGATAAGTATCGCTCATGAGTTTTCACCGATACCAGGCGGCATGTTTGCAAGTCTAGAAGAAATATTGACCCTTATAGGAATTTCTCTGTGTGATCACCGCCTGCCTGTTAGCAATATCCGGTGTCGTTAATACACAGTGGACACAGAATGGTGGTACACTTTATACAATATCGAAATCAAATAAACACTGCCAACTCTAATCACCCTCAGACAAAGATACAATTGTCACAAAGACACTGTTCACCATTCTATACCACACCGCCATTAAACCCGGATTTATCCATCCTCTTATAGAAAATGCTGTCTAACAAATGTCACTTTTTGCACTGTACCATACTGAAGTACATCAATAATAACTCTCTACTTCAAATATGTCATTTCCGTGCAGCGTCCAGTCAAAACCGTACACTATACCATATTGAATACAGTAATACCCCCTGTCCTAAAATATGTAGCTTCAAATCAGAAATATTAAGTGTTTTGATCAATCAACGGATATTACTGTCCTTCTAAAATTAAGTCACGAGGCATAAAGGTACATTGATGTTTCAGGGGTAAGTGGGGTTTTGTTATAGAAATAAGAGAATCGTCAATAATTTCCCTTTGGCCGTTGTGATATATTTCCGGCTGTACTAAGTTAACATGGACCCTATGTGGAGTTCAGTGTAGACTATATTATGAGTTCCCCTATATTACCTGTTATTTGGTCTTACATTCAATACAAACCTCAAGCTGTCAATCGCCTGTAAAGCCATCCACCTAGTCAGTTCCACCACAGTTTGTTTATTGTTCTGTTACTAGTTTTGGTAACTGTAAAAGGCATGTTATCCATTGAACTCCATTAAACAGTATTTGAAATAAGCCTTTAACAGTTGGGTGTTTTTGTTGTCATGTATTAATATTCACATTTGCATGGCATTGTCACTATATAGCCTCTTTGAAAGCTGTGTCGTTGATGGGACTTTAATTACCATGCATCACGAGACACAATTCTTAGCGTATTAATACAACACTGACCGGAACTACAATATCCAATATAAATAAACATGACGGCTGCTGAAATATCGCTGGGCATTGTGAGATTTGACAATGTCATTGTAAATTAATGTGCAAAATAAAAAATAAAATAAAAAACACTTTTATTACAACGAAAGCAAGACCAAGGTTTGCAATATCGTACAAAATGCACATCGGTCGAAATCACCAATGCCGGCAATGGAAACAATTTTAACGCTCATGCAATTTATCAGAAATATCGTCTGTTACACTGCACTGATCAACAGGGGTTCGTTACAAATGTCTTAAATACACATATTCTATAGACCTACTGACACATATGTTACAGACCTACTGATATGAGTCACAGCACACATAAACATTTCAGACATTTGTAACGAACCTGTGCTCCGTCGCAATATCACTCACTTGAAACGCTATCAGTTTCACGCGTCTCGCATCCACCATTCCTCAGTTTCTGACGACATGTCAAATAACGAGGCTGTTATAGAATCTACGGACTGGTGTCAGGTTCCCATACAATCAACAAATACATTCACGCCTGGATTCTTCACAAAATGAGCAAAGAGAAAAGTTCGAATTAACTTCCAAAAATAACTCCCTCGTGGAGGGCAAGGTCGGATTTACGGTGTTCACTGTATTTGTCCATGCGCAAAATTTGTTCCGGGGGAAAATCGAAACAATTCCAAATCTAACTTTCAGCTCAGAGTTCTGATACTGAATTGTGGAATAAAATTGAAGTGTTTATTAATATTTCAAAGTACTACTTTGTTTGCCAATCAGCACGCGACAATACGCTGTTCAAACTATTGAACGAAATTGTGTGGACTGTCGATAAGGAGGGCATTTTTAATTTTGAAAAAGTTAAAAAAGAACATAAGAGGCAGAGAAAACGTAAATATAAGTATTGAACGGTTTTTGTATGGTATTTATGATCTATTTGAATGACACAGCTTTGCAAGCAAACAAATCATAATGCGCGCTGTTCAATGCTTAAGTATACCTTCAATCAGTACATGCTCTACGTAAAGGTATAACCCATAGTGTGTCGAGCTACAGAGAACAAATTACAGAGCGCCCTTCTGTATTAATCGTACATCAGAGAACGCCATGTCGTATCAGATGTATACCATATGTAGATCCATTGTGTGTCCGATGTAACCATAGTGTGTCATGTGATACCAGGTATACAACATAGTGTGGCATGTAATATCAGGTATAAACCATAGTGGTGTCCTGTGATATCAGGTATAAACTATAGTGTGGCATGTGATACCAGGTATAAAACATAATGTGTCATGTGATACCAGGTATAAAACATAATGTGTCATGTGATATCAGGTATAAACCATAGTGTGTCATGTGATATCAGGTATAAATCATAGTGGTTTCATGTGATATCAGGTATAAACCATAGTGAGTCATGTGATATCAGGTATAAACCATAGTGTGTCATGTGATACCAGGTATAAAACATAATGTGTCATGTGATACCAGGTATAAAACATAATGTGTCATGTGATATCAGGTATAAACCATAGTGTGTCATGTGATATCAGGTATAAATCATAGTGGTTTCATGTGATATCAGGTATAAACCATAGTGAGTCATGTGATATCAGGTATAAACCATAGTGTGTCATGTGATACCAGGTATAAAACATAATGTGTCATGTGATACCAGGTATAAAACATAATGTGTCATGTGATATCAGGTATAAACCATAGTGTGTCATGTGATATCAGGTATAAATCATAGTGGTTTCATGTGATATCAGGTATAAACCATAGTGAGTCATGTGATATCAGGTATAAACCATAGTGTGTCATGTGATACCAGGTATAAAACATAATGTGTCATGTGATACCAGGTATAAAACATAATGTGTCATGTGATATCAGGTATAAACCATAGTGGTGTCATATGATACCAGGTATAAACCATAGTGTGTCATGTGATATCAGGTATAAATCATAGTTGTTTCATGTGATATCAGGTATAAACCATAGTGAGTCATGTGATATTAGGTATAAAACATAGTGTGTCATGTAATACCAGGTATAAACCATAGAGTGTCATATGATACCAGGTATAAACCATAGTGTGTCAAGTGATATCAGGTATAAACCATAGTGTGTCATGTGATATCAGGTATAAACCATAGTGTGGCATGTGATATCAGGTATAAAACATAATGTGTCATGTGATATCAGGTATAAAACATAGTGTGTCATGTGATATCAGGTATAAACATAGTGTGTCATGTGATATTAGGTATAAAACATAGTGAGTCATGTGATATTAGGTATAAAACATAGTGTGTCATGTAATACCAGGTATAAACCATAGAGTGTCATCTGATACCAGGTATAAACCATAGTGTGTCAAGTGATATCAGGTATAAACCATAGTGTGTCATGTGATATCAGGAATAAACCATAGTGTGGCATGTGATATCAGGTATAAACCATAGTGTGTCATATGATACCAGGTATAAACCATAGTGTGTCATGTGATATCAGGTATAAACCATAGTGGTGTCATATGATACCAGGTATAAACCATAGTGTGTCATATGATACCAGGTATAAACCATAGTGGTGTCATGTGATATCAGGTATAAAACATAGTGTGGCATGTGATATCAGGTATAAACCATAGTGTGTCATGTGATATCAGGTACAAACTATAGTGTGGCATGTGATATCAGTTATAAACCATAGTGTGTCATGTGATATCAGGTATAAACTATAGTATTGTGTCATATGATACCAGGTATAAACCATAGTGTGTCATGTGATACCAGGTATAAAACATAGTGTGTCATGTGATATCAGGTATAAACATAGTGTGTCATGTGATATCAGGTTTAAACCATAGTGTGTCATATGATACCAGGTATAAACCATAGTGTGTCATGTGATATCAGGTATGAACCATAGTGTGTCATGTGATACCAGGTATAAAACATAGTGTGTCATGTAATACCAGGTATAAAACATAGTGTGTCATGTGATATCAGGTATAAACTATAGTGTGGCATGTGATATCAGGTATAAACCATAGTGTGTCATGTGATAACAGGTATAAAACATAGTGTGTCATGTGATATCAGGTATAAACCATAGTGGTGTCATATGATACCAGGTATAAACCATAGTGTGGCATGTGATACCAGGTATAAACCATAGTGTGTCATGTGATATCAGGTATAAACCATAGAGTGTCATGTGATACCAGGTATAAAACATAGTTTGTCATGTGAAACCAGGTATAAAACATGGTGTGTCATGTGATATCAGGTATAAACTATAGTGTGGCATGTGATATCAGGTATAAACCATAGTGTGTCATGTGATAACAGGTATAAAACATAGTGTGTCATGTGATATCAGGTATAAACCATAGTGGTGTCATATGATACCAGGTATAAACCATAGTGTGGCATGTGATACCAGGTATAAACCATAGTGTGTCATGTGATATCAGGTATAAACCATAGAGTGTCATGTGATACCAGGTATAAAACATAGTTTGTCATGTGAAACCAGGTATAAAACATGGTGTGTCATGTGATATCAGGTATAAACTATAGTGTGGCATGTGATATCAGGTATAAACCATAGTGTGTCATGTGATAACAGGTATAAAACATAGTGTGTCATGTGATATCAGGTATAAACCATAGTGGTGTCATATGATACCAGGTATAAACCATAGTGTGGCATGTGATATCAGGTATAAATCATAGTGTGTCATGCGATATCAGGTATAAATCATAGTGTGTCATGTGATACCAGGTATTAAACATAGTGTGTCATGTGATATCAGGTATAAACCATAGTGGTGTCATATGATACCAGGTATAAACCATAGTGTGTCATGTGATATCAGGTATAAATCATAGTGTGTCATGTGATATCAGGTATAAATCATAGTGTGTCATGTGATACCAGGTATAAACCATAGAGCATCATGTTGATATACATGAAATACATGAAATAACGTATTGCACAACATTAAGTTATAAACGTTTGTTATACACATACGTATGTAAATTTGATAAGCTTGTATTTATAGAAATGCACATATCATAGATATGCATACATTTATAAATATATGTATATATACATGTGTGTGTACACGTATTTATATACAAACATATGTTTAAAGATATCCATACATTCACGCTGAAATCAAGAACGACTGATATGTCGCATACGGTGTATATCTGTAGAGATCTAATCCATCTGTGTAATTTTTATTTCCGAATCCAAGTATTGGCAAGAAAATCGTTCAAAGAAAAATCGCGTAAAAAAAAGTCGCAAAAAATACATGGTTAACAGTAACTTCTTGCTTCCAGCACGAATGTGCTTTTCAGTGTGTTGTGGACGACTCGTGTGTAGCTGCTGCTGTTTACTGTCAGTCTCCTCTGGTGACCGGTACCGTCGACTGTCAGCTCAAACACGCTACACTTATGCCCGTCATTATACAGAACAACTCGGACATGTGCTATTCACTAGTACAATCACGGGGCGAGTCAGCAGCAACAGTCCAGCCAGTGGGGGTGACAACGGTAGCGCCAGTCCTGGCAACTGTGACGACGACAACTATTACAACCGCCCCGACAACTTCAGTAACAGTAGCACCCCAGGTAAGATGTAAAGATGTGTGTTTGGGTTAGGGTAAGAATAAGGGCCTAGTCCTAACCCTAACCCTAATCCTAACCTAATAGGCAGACAATAGAAAAGAAAACAACAGGAACCGAGGAAACACCAAAACAAAATGAAAGACATGTCACTGAAAACACCCAATAAACGAGATCTAAGCTGGGTCCTTATAGTCATCCTCGATATCCACGGGTTACGCTCACTTTCGCTCTCTGCACCCCTGGAATATGTCATAGCAAAATTGAAGGCACTCGGCTAGCTATTTGATTGGTGCCAGGTAAAATAAACACCTGAACAATCACTAGGCTGATACATGTCCTTTGAAGATTACAGAGGAGCGACGACCGACTTCAAAGCCAATAAGTTTTACCGTTACGCGACCGCGAGATTCTTTTGGTGTACACCAAGGGATCAAACTAGCCTTCTCGTTTCATCCACAGAGCGTTACACACTGAGCCTTCGATTTTGCTATTACATATGCAAAGGGATGCAAGGAGCGTACACGTGAGCGTAACCCCTGTACTATCCAGGATGTCATAGGTGAACGCAGAGCCTTTCATATACTTATTATGATCATAAAACTAATTTGAAATACATCTCGGAGTTGCTAATAAATACGCGAGTTCTTTCGATAATATATTGGAATTCATTGCAGATGGTGATCAGAGCAGGGATAGGAAATCTGAACAACATGTGTAGCGCTACATCATCAACAGATATAGCCCTTATCACGGACAATTGGGTCTACATATATGATGACTTAGCCTCACTCATGACGGGTGCGTGTTCGGGACCACACCTGCTAGCGACAGTTTTCTCAGGTTATAGTGGCGCTCAATCCTTACCAGCGCCATCGAATATAATATGCCTCATGGTGTATCAGAATAATGAAATCGACATGTTTGACAGTAAGTATTTGGACGTACATATAGTGAGAGTCAACATGTTTGACAGTAAGCATTTGGACGTACATATAGTGAGAGTCGACATGTTTGACAGTAAGTATTTGGACGTACATATAGTGAGAGTCGACATGTTTGACGGTAAGTATTAGGACGTACATATAGTGAGAGTCGACATGTTTGACAGTNTTGGACGTACATATAGTGAGAGTCGACATGTTTGACGGTAAGTATTAGGACGTACATATAGTGAGAGTCAACATGTTTGACGGTAAGTAGTTGGACGTACATAG
>NW_018403388.1:2066-2255 GCF_002113885.1 Mizuhopecten yessoensis | reverse complement strand
GTACATATAGTGAGAGTCGACATGCTTGACGGTAAGTAGTTGGACCTACATATAGTGAGACTCGACATGTTTGACTGTAAGTATTTGGACGTACATATAGTGAGAGTCGACATGTTTGACAGTAAGTATTAGGACGTACATATAGTGAGAGTCGACATGTTTGACAGTAAGTATTAGGACGTACATTAG
>NW_018403388.1:509-574 GCF_002113885.1 Mizuhopecten yessoensis | reverse complement strand
TGTTTGACGGTAAGTATTAGGACGTACATATAGTGAGACTTGACAAGCTTGACAGTAAGTAGTTT
>NW_018403388.1:0-101 GCF_002113885.1 Mizuhopecten yessoensis | reverse complement strand
GAGTCGACATGTTTGACGGTAAATAGTTGGACGTACATATAGTGAAAGTCGACATCTTTGACGGTAAGTAGTTGGACGTACATATAGTGAGAGTCGAAATG
>NW_018403387.1:5967-6048 GCF_002113885.1 Mizuhopecten yessoensis | reverse complement strand
CCTTATGCATAGGAGCTGTATACCTGATGTATGGGAGGTGTACATCTTTGCATGATGTATGGGAGGTGTATACATGATGTG
>NW_018403387.1:4175-4705 GCF_002113885.1 Mizuhopecten yessoensis | reverse complement strand
TGTTTACATGATGTATGGGAGGTTTATACCTTATGTGTTGGAGCTGTATACCTGATGTATGGGAGGTGTTTACAAGATGTTTATGAGCTGTATACCTGATGTATGGGAGGTGTTTACATGTTGTATATGAGCTGTATACCTGATGTATAGGAGGTGTTTAAATGAAGTATTGGAGGTATACACCTGATGTATATGAGCTGTATACCTGATGTATTGGAGGTGTTTACATGTTGTATGGGAGGTGTTTGCATGATGTATGGGAGGTGTTTACATGATGTTTATGAGCTGTATACCTGATGTATAGGAGGTGTTTACATGTTGTATTGGAGGTGTATACCTGATGTATATGAGCTGTAAACCTGATGTATGGGAGGTGTTTACATGTTGTATGGGAGGTGTTTGCATGATGTATGGGAGGTGTTTACATGATGTNGGAGGTGTTTACATGATGTATGGGAGGTTTATACCTTATGTGTTGGAGCTTTATACCTGATGTATGGGAGGTGCTTATCTTATGTATGGGAGGTGTT
>NW_018403387.1:0-101 GCF_002113885.1 Mizuhopecten yessoensis | reverse complement strand
TGTATACCTGATGTATGGGAGGTGTTTACATGTTGTATGGGAGGTATATACCTGAAGTATATGAGCTGTATACCTGATGTATGGGAGGTGTTTACATGTTG
>NW_018403386.1:5097-5187 GCF_002113885.1 Mizuhopecten yessoensis | reverse complement strand
AGGGAGGGGAGTCGGGGAAGACAAGGATAGGGAAGGTAGAGCTAAAGGAGGGGAGTCGGGGAAGACAAGGATAGGGGAGAGAGTGTTAAA
>NW_018403386.1:0-101 GCF_002113885.1 Mizuhopecten yessoensis | reverse complement strand
GACAAGGATAGGGGAGGGAGTGCTAAGGGAGGGGAGTCGGGGAAGTTAAGGATAGTGGAGGGAGTGCTAAGGGAGGGGAGTCGGGGAAGACAAGGATAGGG
>NW_018403385.1:4457-4824 GCF_002113885.1 Mizuhopecten yessoensis | reverse complement strand
CATCAGTGGCTGTGAACTGGTATGTACAGCCATCAGTGTCTGTGATCTGGTATGTACAACCATCAGTGTCTATGAACTGGTATGTACAACCATCAGTGGCTGTGAACGTGTATGTACAACCATCAGTGTCTGTGAACTGGTATGTACAGCCATCAGTGTCTGTGAACTGNCCATCAGTGTCTGTGAACTGGTATGTACAACCATCAGTGTCTGTGAACTGGTATGTACAACCATCAGTGTCTGTGAACTGGTATGTACAACCATCAGTGTCTGTGAACTGGTATTTACAGCCATCCGTGTCTGTGAACTGGTATGTACAACCATATTTGTCTGTGAACTGGTATGTACAACCATCAGTGGCTGTTAT
>NW_018403385.1:0-101 GCF_002113885.1 Mizuhopecten yessoensis | reverse complement strand
AACGTGTATGTACAACCATCAGTGTTTGTGAACTGGTATGTACAGTCATCAGTGTTTGTGAACTGGTATGTACAGCCATCTGTGTCTGTGAACTGGTATGT
>NW_018403384.1:9727-17184 GCF_002113885.1 Mizuhopecten yessoensis | reverse complement strand
TAGCGGTTCATCCCTGCTGTGATAAAGTGACGCTATCTACTCTAACCAGTCAACTGAACGTTTAGCGGTTTACCCCTGGTGTGATAGAGTGACGCTATCTATGCTAAACAGTCAGCTAAACGTTTAGCGGTTCACCACTTCTGTTATAGAGTGACGCTATCTACGCTAAACAGTAAGCTGTGAAGATGAACTCATCATACATTTATAATAGTATAGACAGTAATACACTTCTCGAACTACATTACCAGATTATAGTATAGACAGTAATACACTTCTCGCACTACATTAACATATTATAGTATAGACAGTAATACACTTCTCGTACTACATTACCATATAATAGTATAGACAGTAATACACTTCTCGTACTACACAATCATAGAATAGTATAGACAGTTATACACTTCTCGTATTACATTACCATAAAATAGTATAAACAGTAATACACTTCTCGTACTACATAATCATATAAAAGTATAGACAGTAATACACTTCTCGTACTACATTGCCATATGATAGTACAGACAGTAATACACTTCTCGTACTACATTATCATATACTAGTATAGACAGTAAAACGTTTCTCGTACTACATAACCATATAATAGTATAGACAGTAATACACTTCTCGCACTACATTATCATATAATAGTATCGACAGTAATACACTTCTCGTACTACATTAATATATAATAGTATAGACAGTAATACACTTTTCGCACTACATTACCATATTATAGACAGTAATACATTTCTCGTACTATACTACCAGATAATAGTATAGACAGTAATACACTTCTCATACTACATAACCATATAATAGTATAGACAGTAATACACTTCTGGTACTACATTATCATATAATAGACAGTAATACACTTCTCGTACTACATGACCATATAATAGTAAAGACAGTAATACACTTCTCGCACTACATTATCATATAATAGTATAGACAGTAATACAGTCCTCATACTACATTATCATATAATAGTATAAACAGTAATACACTCCTCATACTACATTATCATATAAAAGTATAGACAGTAATACATTTCTCATACCACACTACCATATAATAGTATAGACAGTGATACACTTCTCGTACTACAGTACCATATGATATTATCATATAATAGTATAGACAGTAGTACACTTCTCATACTACATTACCATATAATAGTATAGACAGTAATACACTTCTCGTACTACATTACCATATAATAGTATAGACAGTAATACATTTCTCGTACAACATTACCATATAATAGTATAGACAGTAATACACTTCTCGTACTACATTACCATGTAATAGTATAGACAGTAATACACTTCTCATACTACATTACCATATAATAGTATAGACAGTTATAAACTCCTCATACTTCATTATCATATAATAGTATAGACAGTAATACACTTTTCGCACTACATTATCATATAATAATATAAACAGTAATACACTTATCGTACTACATTACCTTATAATATTATAAACAGTAATACACTTCTCGTACTACATTACCATATACTAGTATAGACAGTTATACACCTTTCATACTACATTACCATATAATAGTATAGACAGTAATACACTTCTCATACTACATTACCAGATAATAGTATAGACACTTATACACCTTTCATACTACATTACTATATAATAGTATAGACAGTTATACACTTCTCATACTACATTACCATATAGTAGTTTAGACAGTAATACACTCCTTATACTACATAATCATATAATAATATAGACAATAATACACTTATCGCACTACATTAGCATATAATAGTATAGACAGTAATACACTTCTCATACTACATTACCAGATAATAGTATAGACAGTTATACACCTTTCATACTACATTACTATATAATAGTATAGACAGTTATACACTTCTCATACTACATTACCATATAGTAGTTTAGACAGTAATACACTCCTTATACTACATTACCAGATAATAGTATAGACAGTTATACACCTTTCATACCACATTACCATATAATAGTATAGACAGTTATACACTTCTCGTACTACATTACCATGTAATAGTATAGACAGTAATACACTTCTCGCACTACATTATCGTATAATAGTATAGACAGTAATACACTCCTCATACTACATTACCATATAATAGTATAGACAGTAATACACTTCTCGTAACCTACATTATCATATAATAGTATAGACAGTTATACACTTCTCGTACTACATTACCATATATTAATATAGACAATAATACACTTCTCATACTACATTACCATATAATAGTATAGACAGTAATACACATATCGTACTACATTATTATTACTATGTTCCTATGTCTGTGAAAAGCAGCTTGAAATAATTTATAAATGTCCCTAATTTGTTTGTTATAGTAAATACAAGTTTATAACCAGTCTGAAACAATTAACAAATGTTCCTAGTATGTTTGTTATAGTTACAATTAATAAATGTTCCTAATATGTTTGTTATAGTTAATATAAGTTTATAACCAGTCTGAAACAATTAATAAATGTCCATAAACTGTCTGTGAATTTGTACGGGTAATAATACAATTTTATCAAATTACTTTTAAACATTAAATCCGTGAAGAAAATCAAGATAAAACATTTTAATGAATAAATTGTAAGTTATACCAGGGATGTGTAGTGGGGTCCACTACACATCCCTGGTTATACATGCAGTAGGATCGTTTTCCTTCAGTTATGAAATACATAGGAACATCCCTTTCTCCACCACTTACCCCCCATCTACTTTGTAATGCTTTTATAATAATGTTAATACCGCTATAACCAGACGTATATTTGGTGGCATTAAGCTCCTACTTTCACTTTCACATACTTTATTACCGGTTAGGAAATACGAAACTGAGGCTTCCGATTTAATGCTAACATTAATTCGTTTATTACATTCGTTTGCCGGACTCTGTAACCGGAACGAGGGAATGTTATAAACGGGAGCTGTGCACGGTAAAGCATTAAATTTCCGTGCGCAAAGCTAGTTTTACACAGCTCCCGTTTATCGGACTCGGAACGAGGAACGAAGTGTTCCGAATGCAACCCATGCAGCTATGCATATAGCATTGGGTTTTCCGTAGAATCAGCACTGACAGTCTATATAATTGCAATATAAACTAATGCTTAATTTATTAGCCGATGCGTTATTTTTTATAATTTATCATTATTATCATTCACAATTTTACATTCAAACAAAGATAATCATTAATACGTTTTTTTCAATTTTTATATTTTCGGAAACTTTCACAGTATACCGGGTCAAAATTTACATGTTTAGTTTCGGTTCATTTTTCCTTCGTTAATCCTATCTATAGCGCTTAGTAACAGGTAGGAGTGCTCATTACTGTTTGGAGCTGAAATGGCAGAGAGGCGACTTAAAAAGGTGAGATATCTACACATAGTATATGGTTGGTATGTCTCAGGGTCGTGTTTCCATGGGCTCCATAATTTTCCTCGAAATAAAAAAGGATGGGAGAAGTTTGAAATCGTGTAGCAAGGACAGTGTAAACTATGACTGTTGAAGAAATTGTTTATTGAAATATTGTTTTGGCTGAAAAGTAACATTTGAACACCGATTTTTTGTAGACACGCACAGTCTTGAATATTACAAAAAAAACCACACAGGGTCTCGGTTTCGGAACACTTTCTTCTTCTTCTTCTTCTTCTTCTTCTTCTTCTTCTTCTTCCACTTTCTTCTTCTTCTTCTTCTTCTTCTTCTTCTTCTTCTTCTTCTTCTTCTTCTTC
Organism: Mizuhopecten yessoensis; assembly: GCF_002113885.1. Lineage (NCBI taxonomy): Eukaryota > Metazoa > Mollusca > Bivalvia > Pectinida > Pectinidae > Mizuhopecten > Mizuhopecten yessoensis. Next base: position 13,407 of record NW_018403384.1, on the reverse strand, counting down.
TTCTTCTTCCAGTAAAGTACAATCCACCATCTGGTGTATTAACGTACTTGCATGTGCGCAGTGAGTAGAACCGCAAGTGGGGCAGATAAAAACAACCATATATACAGTGCAGTTAAAAAAGGGAACCTGCATGTCTATCGAAGCCTCACTGGTGTGCTGCAGCTCAGCCTTAAACTGTTCCAGGGAGCTGCACGCTATGGTGTTAGCTGGTAGGCTGTTCCACCCCCTGATCATGCCAGGAAAGAAGGAGCATTGGTATTGTTGTGTCCTTGCGTATTGTATAGCACCAGGAACTTCAGTTCATGACCCCGCCTCGCTACTTTATAAAAAAACTATAAGAAAATTCTGTGTTCAAATGTCACTTTTATGGTGGTTGATTGAGGACATCGGAAAAAATATTTTATATTGTTACAATGAGTTAGTATCTCGTTATTACAACTAAGTATTTCTATTCAATTGCATGTTTAACAGAGTCATTCCACTTTGTTATCAAATCAAGATAACTGCACTTCGATGATTAGGAGAGAAACATTATAACAGCTCATATCAAATACAAGCACATTGATGGCATTTATTGTTGTGTTATGCTAAATCAGTAAAATCTAGTGTCATGGGCAATCAGTTTAAAATCATAATCAATAATTGGTTTGTAAACAGAAGTAGTAAACCAATCAATGATTGATTGCATAATCGGTTCTTAATTTCATGGGACTGAATACCAAAATAAAGTGAGAACACTACCATAAGATCAATAGACGGAGTTGTTAACTATACACTACCATAACATCAATAGACAGAGTTGTTTTAAACTATACACTACCATAACATCAATAGACTAGAGTTGTTAACTATTTCGTCTTTGCATATTGCAGAATTATCTTCTATTGTGAGCAGGTATTGATTGTTACATCAATTGTTTGTGAGAGTAATGTCATCAATTTTTGAGAAAACAACATAATTTTCTTACCCAAACCAATAACGTAACAATCAATACCTGCTCACAATAGAAGATAACTCTGCAATACGCAAAGACGGAATACACTTTTATAATGAATGGATTTCAAGCATTTTTTATGCTATTTTATCAATCATAAGAATATATGACTTTCAATCCATTTTTCACACTGAAAACATATAACACTTTGATTTTAATAAAGAACCGATTATATCGATAATGGAATTTGTAATCGATAATCGGAATCAGAAAGGGTAAACCGATCAATTTTTGATTATAATCAATCATCAGCCCATCACTAGTAATATCATGTATCAAGAATTTGATACTATATAGCGAAAAAGGTCATTGAGAAATGCTGTAATAAATTTAATATACTTTTATATAAAGAGTTTCTACCGTTTTCGATTTGGTTGTCACAGACTCCTTACTTTAGTTTAATTGTGTCCAAATGTTGATATCTGTACATATTCAAATTGAATTGAGAAAACCATCAGGTATTCATTTCTTTTTCCCATTTAATAAAATCATTGGAAATCGCAAATTCAATATATAAATTGTTTGCAAGCATGTACAGTGTTTACCAATATAAGAATGTGTCCTTTAGGCTTTGGCAGTGAAAACATTTGAATCGGTGAGGATCTGGAGGGGAGGGATCATTGGCATACAATATTCTCGGTTGTTTGACAGATGACGAAACAAACTGCGTCAGGAGTGAAATATGTCACAGTTTTTTTCGCAGCAGTTCAGCAGCATTGTGTGTTGTCAGTGGTTGGATGGGTGAACTTGCTGACTAGTTCAGCAGCGTTGTGTGATGTCAGCGGTTGGATTGGTGAACTTGCTTGACTAGTTCAGCAGCATTGTGTGTTGTCAGTGGTTGGATGGGTGAACTTGCTGACTAGTTCAGCAGCGTTGTGNAGTTCAGCAGCATTGTGTGTTGTCAGTGGTTGGATGGGTGAACTTGCTGACTAGTTCAGCAGCGTTGTGTGTTGTCAGCGGTTGGATTGGTGAACTTGTTGACCAGTTCAGCAGCATTATGTGTTGTCAGCGGTTGGATTGGTGAACTCGCTGACCAGTTCAGCAGCATTGTGTGTTGTCAGCGGTTGGATTGGTGAACTTGCTGACCAGTTCAGCAGCGTTGTGTGTTGTCAGTGGTTGGATGGGTGGACTTGCTGACTAGTTCAGCAGCATTGTGTGTTGTCAGCGGTTGGATGGGTGAACTTGCTGACTAGTTAAGCAGCATTGTGTGTTGTCAGCGGTTGGATGGGTGAACTTGCTGACCAGTTCAGCAGCATTGTGTGTGGTCAATGGTTGGATGTGTGAACTTACTAACCAGTTCAGCAGCATTGTGTGTTGTCAGTGGTTGGATGGGTGAACTCGCTGACCAGTTCAGCAGCATTGTGTGTGGTCAGTGGTTGGATGGGTGAACTTTCTGACCAGTTCAGCAGCATTGTGTGTGGTCAATGGTTGGATGGGTGAACTTGCTGACTAGTTCAGCAGCATTGTGTGTTGTCAGTGGTTGGATTGGTGAACTTGCTGACCAGTTCAGCAACATTGTGTGTTGTCAGAGGTTGGATGTGTGAACTTGCTGACCAGTTCAGCAGCATTGTGTGTTGTCAGCGCTTGGATTGGTGAACTCGCTGACCAGTTCAGCAGCATTGTGTGTGGTCAATGGTTGGATGGGTGAACTTGCTGGTAAGATAACTCATTTAGTAAAACAGCTAAGGAATTTTTCACATGGAAATACTGCCTTATTACTAGCAGCCAGGCTTTCCAGCAATGCAGTATGACCCTGGGATTGGCCACAAGTTCAGCAATGTCCAGCGTAGTCAGTGGTTGGAAGGGTGCCTGACCGCACATTACAGATCTCAGTCCTATCAAATAAAGGAGTTAATTATTTTTGAGAAACAGCTGAATATTGCCTTTATATTTTATACACATCAAAGATATAGGATCTTTTTATTCAAAATCAATGTAAGTGTACTGCTATAGCTAACAAGTGTCAGGTCATCCAGTAAACCATGATTAAGTTATAGATTTATTTATACAATAGATCATATAAATGTGGCAGACATACTGGTATAACTGGCACATGTGTCACAAACTATTTTCGGGTTATTGTGTGAATATTAACTTGTATCCTCACAGGAGCTCAATGCCATGCAGACTGACCCACCTGAAGGCATCATGGCTGGAACAGTTGACGATGACCGTAAGTTTAAAGCCAATGAAAATAGACGAGAATCAGATCACCTCAATTATCCCAGTCTGAGATGGTTCTGAGGATTAAGCACAATCTGAAAATTTAAAAAATTTAAAATAAAAAAGCAATGTCAAGAGTCAATTTGACCCAGAAAAACATTGCAAATATAGTGATAAGTGATAATAATTATAATATACCCCTCCCTTATGTCACAGGGAATATAACAAGATTGTGTCTACAGACAATTCTAGTATACCTCTCCCTTATGTCACAGGGAATAAAACAACATTGTGTCTACAGAAAATTCTAGTACACCCCTCACTTATATCACAGGGAATATAACAACATAATGTTATTATATTCCCTGTGACATTAGTGAGGGTATACTAGAATTGTCTGTAGACACAATGTTGTTATATTCCCTCTGACATAAGTGAGGGGTATACTAGAATTGTCTGTAGACATAATGTTGTTATATACACTGTGACATAAGTGAGGGTATATTAGAATTGTCTGTAGACT
>NW_018403384.1:4271-4699 GCF_002113885.1 Mizuhopecten yessoensis | reverse complement strand
AACACAATGTTGTTATATTCCCTGTGATGCAAGTCAGGGGTATACCACAGCTGTTTGTAGACGCAATGTTGTTTTATTCCCTGTGACATAAGTGAGGGTATTCTAGAATTGTCTGTAGACACAATGTTGTTATATACACTGTGACATAAGTGAGGGTATACTAGAATTGTCTGTAGACACAATGTTGTTATATTCCCTGTGACATACTGGAGGGTGTATTAGAATTGTCTGTAGACACAATGTTGGTTTATTCCCTCTGACATAAGTGAGGGTATACTAGAATTGTCTGTAGACCCAATGTTGTTATATTCCCTGTGACATAAGTGAGTGTATACTAGAATTGTCTGTAGACATAATGTTGTTATATTCCCTGTGACATAAGTGAGTGTATACTAGAATTGTCTGTAGACATAATGATGTTATAAACA
>NW_018403384.1:0-101 GCF_002113885.1 Mizuhopecten yessoensis | reverse complement strand
GAATTGTCTGTAGACACAATGTTGTTATATTCCATGTGACATAAGTGAGGGGTATACTAGAATTTTCGGTATACACAATGTTGTTTTATTCCCTGTGACAT
>NW_018403383.1:3378-3826 GCF_002113885.1 Mizuhopecten yessoensis | reverse complement strand
CCACTGTAGATGTGGTACCTACTTTGATCCACTATTGATATGGTATCCACTTTGGTCCACTGTAGATATGGTACCTACTTTGGTTCACTGTAGATGTCGTAACTACTTTGGTCCACAATTGATATGGTACCTACTTTGGTCCACTATTGATATGGTAGATGGTCCTACTTTGGTCCACTATTGGTATCGTACCTACTTTGGTCCACCGTAGATGTGGTACCTACTTTGGTCCACTGTAGATGTGGTACCTACTTTGGTGCAGTGTTGATGTGGTACCTACTTTTGTCCACTGTAGAGTGCGTACCTACTTTTGTCCCCTGTGGATGTGGTACCTACTTTAGTCCACTGTAGATGTGGTACCTACTTTGGTCCACTATTGATATGGTACTTACTTTGGTCCACTGTGGATATGGTATCTACTTTGGTCCACTGTGAATGTCGTACCTAT
>NW_018403383.1:0-101 GCF_002113885.1 Mizuhopecten yessoensis | reverse complement strand
GATGTGGTACCTACTTTGGTCCACTGTAGATGTGGTACCTACTTTTGTCAACTGTTGATGTCGTACCTACTTTGGTCCACTATTGATATGGTACTTACTTT
>NW_018403382.1:1847-16458 GCF_002113885.1 Mizuhopecten yessoensis | reverse complement strand
ACAGTATGTAGGGCATAGAGTACCGTAGTCTCTACAGTATGTAGGCCATAGCGTACCGTAGTCTCTACAGTATGTAGGGCATGGAGTACCGTAGTCTAGAGTAGAGTGTGGGAGGGAGTTTATCTTCTCATAGGAGTGTCGGAGGGAGTTTATCTTGAATATGTGGATATGCATACGCCATGTTATTAACGGAATGTACAATATGGCATTTTCCAAATTGCATCGATGCCAATGGACAAAATATAGAAGCAAAAAACAAAACAAATTAATCCCATTGCAGCCTAAAATATAATTGTATTGATGCTGCTAATTTGATCTTTTTACTAAATGTGAAACTGCAGTGCGACATAATGAATTGAAAATTAAATCATATAATGTGTAATTTGAACCTAACTTCAGTTGTTGGATATAAAATATTCTTAATTCTACAGTATTATTTTGATTTTTGGTTTCGGGCATTCAGTGGAAATTGTACTTACATAAATGGAAGAGTTGGCCCCCGTAATAGTGGGTTGGGGGCCTCGCCTTATAAAATTTGTCATCGTTTTTTTCGGTTACAAATTGAATTTGTGCTAATAAAACAATATATCGTAAATTCCTATTACGGCCATATTCACTTCGAGTACGTTCGTAGATAAAACATGCTATTGTTGAAATAAAACAAAACATGATCGAGAAATATCAGGAAACAGGCACGCGTTTATAATAAACAGCCATTGTTTTGCATCTAATGTTCATTTAACATTGCACTAATATACTAATCATGCAAAGGACATTTTTAATACAAACACAGATGTCTTTCAAAATCTTACAAAAATACCGAATTTCAAGTAATTTCAATAAAGAAATAAGAACAAAGAAAAGTTATTATATAAACATGCTTTCCCCGTTAACAGTTACACATTAAAGAGAAAACATTAAAAACCGAAAGAATATAATGCGGAAATCTTTTTGTCAATTAGAAATAAGCTTGTGCCAGCTTCGTCATTTTGAGTATTTCAAAAGTAATGCAGCGATCTTTTCACTTTGAAACACGTGTATATAATTATCTACACCACGGCGGCATTAAGAGTGTCGAGCGGCCGGCTTTCTCCTTTTTCATGAACGAGTGTCTTAAGAATCTGCATTTTTTCTACAAGAAAAAAAGTCCTGGATCCGCCTCTGCATAATTACTTAGCAAGAAAAAGAAAGCATTTATCAGAACTCGTGTATCATTGGGAAATCCCCATTCACGCTAAGCTCCGCCCCTTTGACGTCAACATGTACGCTGACTACTCTTTATAAATAGATTCGGAATTTACCTACCTATGCTGAAACACACAAAGCATCGTAAGCTTCTCCATAGAGAAAAATAAGTGCTGCATCGGATTACATATTGATAAATATTCCTTTTCGTAATTAAAAGAGTTACATGTTGGCTTATCTTTAAGTGATACAAAATGTACACATCATCTTCTTTAGTAAACATGCAAAAAGTATCTACTCTATCGGCAATGTTGACGAGGTGGTATGCTAGCAGAACGTGAACCGAACGAACACCGAGGTTAGCTATAAAACCAGAGTGTGTAGTGTGGGCTCTCAACATAACAGCGACGTACACTGTCAGAGAAAGACCTTAGATACATAATAATCATGTGTTCTCCATCATCTCGTGCACAGAGGCGACGTGGTCTGGCGTACATCTTTGAGGGAATAGACCAGACGGTGGTTGAAAGACTGGTGACTACAGATAACACCAGCGACGAAGAGGAAGACGACTCGTCATCATTCCCGTCATACCAGACGACTACATATCGTCTTACAGATGATGCAATGAGCAACGAATCATCCAGTAGAAACTACCGACGATCAGTTTCTTACATGGTACTGTGTGAACATCAAAATGACTCTAAAACGTCGAAACGACGGAATGGAATGCATAACGTGTTTGAAAATGTTTCCCTTCCTGAACGAGCTCAGCTTCAAGGCATTCACTGTATGAATGTTACATCGCATTTACAGCTTGCTGGGTACTGAACTTTTTTTTCTACTCTATGATATTATGACAATCGAACCAAATGGAACTTATTCCAGTGACCATTTTGTATTCCAGAAGTCGAATTCGTGCTAACATGTTTGACAGTTCAATTCGTGGAGTTCTGCGGACGCGTTTCTGGTGAGCTCACGACAGTATCAAAGTGGGGTGATTGCAGGAGAATTAGCGAAGCGGTACATAGTGAATGTGTGACAAACTTTGGAGTGTTCGCCTCCTGACTGATTCTACCCGGGATTATGTACTAGGACAGCACTTCCCACGTTCACGAGGACAATATCAGTGACACACTTACACAGGCTTTCAGTTACCTGTATATATTGTGATGTTTAAAATATGACTTATGTAAGTGTGATAGTAACTGGAATCCTGCGCAATGGTTATTGACATTCAGGGTAATACTGTTACATAAAATATGTGATATTTTGATGAAAAAGTGCCACTGTTTTATATTTGGATATGTTGTATTGTGCAATATTTATTTTATTTATGTTTAATTTATGAATTTTATTATTGATTTTGTAAAATAAATCCAAAATACTGAAGAAAAAAAAAATCGACTTTGTGCTTGTGTCAAATTAATCTTTAAGTAAACTTTTTTCCTAAAAGTATTAAATTGTGACATTCTAAGTTTAATTTCTTCAAAGTATACATATATTGAGAGTGAGCCTGAAGAAGCCTAAGAAGGTAGAAAGGCCCAGCGGTCAGTCTTGGGTATTTGTTATTATATATATCTACACATCATAAACAAGTTCTCAATCAAATAAGGACGTCCTGGTATTATTCTGCGTTTTAGAGATAGCTTACTTCCTTCAATTTCTATGTATGTATTTCCCGTTGATTCGATTATGAATACAATCTAGAATTGTTGTAAGGATTTGTCATACTGTAGTCAAATATTGTCATTGGTCTTGTCATGTGTGTGATAGTGTTTGGTGTATTGTCATGTGTGTGATAGTGGTTGGTGTCTTGTCATGTGTGCGATAGTGTTTGGTGTCTTGTGATGTGTGTGATAGTGTTTGATGTACTATCATGTGTGTGATAGTGTTTGCTACCCTGTCATGTGTGTGATAGCGTTTGGTGTCCTGTCATGTTTGTGCTAGTGTTTGGTGTCTTGTCGTGTGTGGGATAGTGTTTGGTGTCCTGTAATGTGTGTGATAGTGTTTGCTACCCTGTCATGTGTGTGATAGTTTTTGGTGTCCTGTCATGTGTGCGATAGTGTTTGGTGTCCTGTAATGTGTGTGATAGTGTTTGCTACCCTGTCATGTGTGTGATAGTCTTTGGTGTCCTGTCATGTGGGTGATAGTGTTTGGTGGCCTGTCATGTTTGTGATAGGGTTTGGTGTCCTGTCATGTTTGTGAGAGTGTTTGGTCTCCTGTCATGTTTGTGATAGGGTTTGGTGTCGTGTCATGTGTGTGATAGTGCTTGGTGTCCTGTCATGAGTGTGATAGTGTTTGGTGTCGTGTCATGTGTGTGATAGTGCTTGGTGTCCTGTCATGAGTGTGATAGTGTTTGGTGTCTTGGCATGTGTGTGATAGTGTTTAGTGTCTTGTCATGTGTGTGACAGTGTTTGGTGTGCTGTCATGTGTGTGATAGCGTTTGGTGTCCTGTCATGTTTGTGCTAGTGTTTGGTGTCCTGTCCTGTGTGTGATAGTGTTTGATGTCCTATCATGTGTGTGATAGTGTTTTGTGTCCTGTCATGTGTGTGCTAGTGTTTGGTGTCTTGTCATCTGTGTGATAGTGTTTGGTGCCCTGTCATGTGTGTGATAGGGTTTGGTGTCCTGTCATGTTTGGGATAGTGTTTGGTGTCCTGACATGTGTGTGATAGTGTTTAGTGTCCTGTCATGTGTGTGTTAGTGTTTGGTGTCCTGTCTTGTTTGTGGTAGTGTTTGGGGTCCTGTCATGTGTGTGATTGTGTTTGGTGTCCTGTCATGAGTGTGATAGTGTTTGGTGTTCTGTCATGTGTGTGATAGTGCTTGGTGTCCTGTCATGAGTGTGATAGTGTTTGGTGTTCTGTCATGTGTGTGATTGTGTTTGGTGTCTTGTCATCTGTGTGATAGTGTTTGGTGACCCATAGCGATAATTTATTAAAAATTAAACCGCCGTTAAATGTAATGTAGGTTATCGTCGCTATCTTGTATGGTAGTTTGTGATAGTGTTTGGTGACCTGTCATGTGTGTGATAGGGTTTGGTGTCGTGTCATGTGTGTGATAGTGGTTGGTGTCTTGTCATGTGTGTGATTGTGTTTGGTGTCTTGTCATGGGTGTGATAGTGTTTGGTGTCGTGTCATGTGTGTGATAGTGTCTGGTGTCCTGTCATGTGTGCGATAGTGTTTGGTGCCCCATAGAGATAATTTATTGAAAATTAACCCGCCGTTAAATGTAATGTAGCTTATCGTCGCTATCTTGTATGGTAGTTTGTGATAGTGTTTGGTGGCCTGTCATGTGTGTGATAGGGTTTGGTGTCCTGTCATGTGGGGGATAGTGGTTGGTGTCCTGTCATGTGTGCGATAGTGTTTGGTGTCCTGACATGTGTGTGATAGTGTTTTGTGTCCTGTCATGTTTGTGAGAGTGTTTGGTCTCCTGTCATGTTTGTGATAGGGTTTGGTGTCGTGTCATGTGGGTGATAGTGTTTGGTGGCCTGACATTTTTGCGATAGTGTTTGGTGTCTTGGCATGTGTGTGATAGTGTTTAGTGTCTTGTCATGTGTGTGATTGTGTTTGGTGTCTTGTCATGGGTGTGATAGTGTTTGGTGACCCATAGCGATAATTTATTAAAAATTAAACCGCCGTTAAATGTAATGTAGCTTATCGTCGCTATCTTGTATGGTAGTTTGTGATAGTGTTTGGTGTTCTGTCATGTGTGTGATTGTGTTTGGTGTCTTGTCATGTATTTGATAGTGTTTGGTGTCCTGTGATGTGTGTGATAGTGTTTGTTGTCCTGTCATGTTTGTGAGAGTGTTTGGTCTCCTGTCATGTTTGTGATAGTGGTTGGTGTCCTGTCATGTGTGTTATAGTGTTTGGTGTCTTGTAATGTGTGTGATAGTGTTTGATGTCCTATCATGTGTGTGATAGTGTTTTGTGTCCTGTCATGTTTGTGCTAGTGTTTGGTGTCCTGTCCTGTGTGTGATAGTGTTTGATGTCCTATCATGTGTGTGATAGTGTTTTGTGTCCTGTCATGTTTGTGCTAGTGTTTGGTGTCCTGTCCTGTGTGTGATAGTGTTTGATGTCCTATCATGTGTGTGATAGTGTTTAGTGTCCTGTCATGTGTGTGAGAGCGTTTGGTCTCCTGTCACGTGTGTGATAGTGCTTGGTGTCCTGTCATGAGTGTGATAGTGTTTGGTGTCTTGTCATGTGTGTGATAGTGTTTGGTGCCCCATAGCGATAATTTATTGAAAATTAAACCGCCGTTAAATGTAATGTAGGTTATCGTCGCTATCTTGTATGGTAATTTGGCCCGTAATATTTTGAAGAGATCGACCAGATTTACGCAGAAATTACAATATAGAAGCATTTATCATACCTTGTAACACTATTCATGAATATGAAACAAGGTCGGTGACGTAGTTTGCATTGTCTGTTGACTAAGAAAGCATTGTATCGTTACTAACTCGTGCCCATCAACCATAGACTAGGGAAGTAGATTGTAGATAGGAATATTGCTGTGACGTCAGCACCATTGTCTGTGACTATCTTGTGTTATTACACACGCTTAATTCGGAAGGATCCAACGGGGTCATGCTAGATTAGACAGGCCTACGTGGTCCTTACTCAGAAGGTTTTGTTAAACGATTCATGGTACGAATAGCTGTTCTATGCTTGACAAATATATTTAAAGCTTGGTTCAATACAAATTAAGAATCCCTTAATTAACTATCATGCACTTGAATGCACATCATCGTTAGTATTCTGTAGCATGTTCACATGGGTCTATGGCCTCAAGTTTGAATATATCTTAAATCTTTAATATAAAGTTAAAAAGTGCATCCGAAACTACCTCAATGTTTGTAAGCTTTAAACGTTTTTAATTTGACAAAGTGTAGTAAGTTGTCAGTGCTTTGACTACAATTGATAAGTATCCACTTGATGCCAAGACAACGAAAATGTTTACAGGTAAAACACATGAGTAAGCCTATGACTGTGCCTTATTAAATATTTTCTGATCATTAATTTAGGTCCGTACCCGCATACCAACGATATAAGTGTGTTTCTATCAATGATATAACATATTCATACTGATGTTCTTCTGTTGAACTCGAGTGATAGACACACTAAAAACATAACGACTATATTTGTGACGTCATACGCTGGTCTCAAAACTAAAATTGTGAAGTCGTACGCAGGTATAACGACAATATATGTGACGTCATGCGCTGGTCTCACGACTATATATATGACTTCATACGCTGGTCTCACAACTAAAATTGTGAAGTCGTACGTTGGTCGCCTGAGTATGTATGTGACGTCATACGCTGGTCTCACGGCTATATAAATGACGTTATATGCTGTTCCCACAACTAAAAATGTGAAGTCGTACGCTGGTTTCACGATAACATGTATATATGTGACTCCATACGCTGGTACATACATACATACATACATACTATCGTTGTCATCGTCGTTGTCATCATGTTCGTAGCAATATTTCTTAACCTTCCGATTTTTAGCCCACCATCATCTGATGGTGGGCTATTCAAATCCCCCTGCGTCCGTCGTCCGTCGTCCGTCGTCCGTCCTTAAACAGTTTTTGTTATCGCTATTTCTCACGAAGTACCAGAGGGATCTTTCTCAAATTTTATATGTAGGTTACCCTTGGTCCTTAGCTGTGCAGGGCAACTTTTGAGACTGATCGAATAAACAACATGGCCGACAGGCAGCCATCTTGGATTTTGATAGTGAAAGTTGTTAACGCTATTTCTCAAGAAGTACCAGAGCTATCTTTCTCAAATTTTATATATAGGTTCCCCTTGATCTTAAAAACAAAATGGATTAAAAGAAGAACTAAACAGATCCTTCTCATATTACAATGATCGATTCTATTTCTTTCACATTAAGTACTGTACTAGTAAATATGTGAAATGACAAACTCACTTTGAAGGTTGGCTTTCATACACATCAGTATTAAGTTTAGATCAAAAGTTACCTCAAGGTGCATTTACTTTTAACATGACTCGATCAAACAGATTAGAGGAAAGAAGAGAAAAGATCGAACTGACAAAGAACTAATGAAGATGGTACAAAGGTGGGCGCCAAGATCCCTCTGGGGTCTCTTGTTTATTGAAACAAACGCTTTTCGATCATCATATATCTACGTTGTTTGGGTATAAACTCCTGAAGCGTCACTTTATCTGTCATATATCTATAGAGATCCTATTTACTGACTAGGATACAGTACAGGGAACAGGATGTCTCTATATATATTCACCCAATAGAAATACGGCTAGAATTGTAGGTTATGAACAGGATCATATTACACACATGTTGCGGATTGTATCTAGACTACAAGGAAATAGAATACACTTAGCGTTTCATAAGTGATTTTTAAAAGCTGTTAACGGATGTTAAAATGACATACATATATAACGTTACACCAGTTTACCCGTTAAGTTGTGATATGACGCAGTAACGTAAAGTTCGCATATTGGCTGTGTATAATTTCTTAAGTGCAAATTTTTGCCAATAGAAAACAGGGTTTTTTCCTGAGAGATATTAGCTCGATACCAGTTGAATTATGACAAATCTGTTAGTACATGCCGGGTGCAGGGTCATACTCAAGTATATATCTGACTTCTTGATAAAATTTCTTTAAAATCATGAAACCATATGGAGGTGACGAATCTCATTGAAATAATTGATCTCGCTGTGGTACGGTTACAACAAGGTTGCGTCATGCTCGGTATCTTTTTAATATATTCAGATTGTGTAACATGTTCAGCGTTCTTTCAGTCATAAAGTTAACATGACTCGATCAAACAGATTAGAGGGAAAGAAGAGAAAAGATCGAACTGACAAAGAACTAATGAAGATGGTACGAAGGTGGGCGCCAAGATCGATCTTATATTTTGTACTCCATGCACACTAGCTACTTGAAACTATTACTACTGTGCTAATCCTCGTACTCTCCCAGTCGTATGACACGTGACGATCGAAATACTTCACACGTTGTCGATGATCACTTAATGCCAGTAGGTTAAGGCTTATCTCCATGACACATCTAGGGAATGTCTGTGTGGTTAGAATTATGGATTCGTGACGTCACACAACCAGTCCAGACGGTTGTTCAGGTGTGACAAACTGCGTGCCTATACGTACGTCTACATCAATTAAGGAGTGAACCTATGTATGTACGGGTCGGTAGGTAGTTGTAGAGTTACCATAGTATTTGTACATCTGCGTCCAATGAGAACTACAGCTATTAAGAGAAATGATTGGGCGTAAAGCTTTAGATAAATACTGGATTTATTTTGATATGAGGCATTGATATAACGCCTCATCCTTTTCTATCTCGCTTACCGCCGATATATCTCAAGTTCCATGTTTTATTACAATTTTCTTGGTGTAAGGCTTCTATAACACCAGCATTATGCTATCCCTATAACTATAAGTCCTTTGTAAACCTGTAACAGCTATACCTAACTATAGTGGTTATGTAGAGGCAGGGACAGTATATAGAGTCCATTATACGTCCCTGGTAGAGGTCATGTACACAGCTAAACATATATAGGATCCATGGCTGTAGTCTTTGGGCTATACATTACACCTTACCCCTCTCCTTTTTGTTGTCTTTTTGGGCTCGGTTATAACCGGATGAGAACGCGAAGTCCAATCAATCAATCAGATAGATATGTAATTCGTTCGTCGCCTTACACTCATCGGTCATTGTTGATCAAATTACTAGTTAATTAGTATAACGAAATGCTGACGGTATTTGCAACGGTAAAGGTCGCGTGCTGTTTATAATAGTATAGTTGTCGTATTACTGGTGTATGTTTGTAGACTAACAAGTCAAATGGAAGCGATGACAGCTATGTAAGTATGTAGGTCATAAGGATTATGAACTCTGTATGCACTGTATATTTGACACATGTCAACATGATATACGTATCTTCAGGGAAAACACACAACGGTGTTAATAATTATCGTGAGTGGCAAAACAAGTGAGCATTTGTATGGTACATGCACGTAGCTAGCGTTACGCGTCCTATATATCTATCTGAGAGTGAGTCGACCTGATGGATCTATTCATTCCTTAGACATCAGTGGTTTGATCCAAATGCTACCAGCAGTTTAAGATAATTATATTTATCTGTAGATCGGTCATCATCGATATTATTTTCTAAATGATGAAGAACTTGAAGAAAGAAGCTCTTAGAAAGGCCTCTGTTAGTCAGGGTGATAGTATTCAGTGTTGACATGTTTTGCTGTCCGCTGGAGTTAAAGAAAGCGACCCTGTTAGGCAGGTGCTATTAGTGTTGACAAGTTTGTGATGAGTTGAATTTAGAAAGCAGCCCTGTAATATTAGAATGATTTTATTGATGACACGTAATGCTAACTAAATATAAACCATCATCTTTCATGATGAAAATGTAAATATGTATATTTTAAATTCGAAAAATACAAAATTAGTGCAAATAATTCGAAAATTACTACTGTCTTGAAAATTCCAATAAGCTCATTTTTTTGTCAGAGGCTACGACATTGACATTGTTTTTGGGTTTTTTAAATATACATATTCTTTACGTATATTAACTTATATTTTTTATATACAAATGAGCAAGATCATTGGATTCCCCCACTGGTTTTTATTCATGAAATTTAAATATTGTTGTACCGATGATGTACTCTGTCAAATAATAACAATATCCCAGTGATAATACTTTTATTGAGAAAACATTTCGATATTTTTTGTAGAAACTCCCTCTAGATTCGAGTTCTTTTCTCAATCGGCTACACATAGGGTCTGGTAGATCTGCCTATGACGCAGTGTTATGACACTACGTAAGGTTACACAATAACGTAGGGTAACAGCGTAATGTCACTACGTAAGGTTACACAATAGCGAAGGGTAACAGTGTTATGTCACTACGTAAGGATACACAATAACGTAGGGTAACAGTGTAATATCACTACGTAAGGTAACACAATAACGTAGGGTAACAACGTAATGTCATTACGTAAGGTTACACAATAACGTAAGGTAACAGTGTAAGGTCCCTAAGTAAGGTAACACAATAATGTATGGTAACAGTGTAATGACACTGCGTAAGGTTTCACAATAACGGAGGATAACAGTGTAATGTCACTACGTAAGGTAACACAATAACGTAAGGTAACAGTGTAATGTCACTTCGTAAGGTAACACAATAACGTAGGGTAACAACGTAATGTCATTACGTAAGGTTACACAATAACGTAAGGTAACAGTGTTATGTCACTACGTAAGGATACACAATAACGTAGGGTAACAGTGTAAATTTTGGAAAGTTGGAATAAATTATCAGAAACCACTAGAAATTAAACTACACAGTGTAATGACACTACGTAAGGTTACACATAACGTAGGGTAGCAGTGTAATGTCACTACGTAAGGTTACGCAATAACGTAGGGTAACAGTGTTATGTCACTACGTAAGGATACACAATAACGTAGGGTAACAGTGTAAATTTTGGAAAGTTGGAATAAATTATCAGAAACCACTAGAAATTAAACTACACAGTGTAATGACACTACGTAAGGTTACACAATAACGTAGGTTAACGGTGTAATGTCACTACGTAAGGTTACACACTAACGTAGGGTAACAGTGTTATGTCACTACGTAAGGTTACACAATAATGAAGGGTAACAGTGTTATGTCACTACGTAAGGATACACAATAACGTAGGGTAACAGTGTAAATTTTGGAAAGTTGGAATAAATTATCAGAAACCACTAGAAATTAAACTACACAGTGTAATGACACTACGTAAGGTTACACAATAACGAAGGGTAACAGTGTTATGTCACTACGTAAGGTTACATAATAACGAAGGGTAACAGTGTAATGTCACTACTTAATGTTACACAATAACGTAGGGTAACAGTGTTATGTCACTACGTAAGGTTACACACTAACGTAGGCTAACAGTGTAATGACACTACGTAAGGTTACACATAACGTAGGGTAGCAGTGTAATGTCACTACGTAAGGTTACATAATAACGAAGAGTAACAGTGTAATGTCACTACTTAAGGGTAAACAATAACGTAGGGTAACAGTGTAATGTCACTAGGTAAGGTTACACAATAACGTAGGGTAATAGTGTAATGATACTACTTAAGGTTACACAATAACGTAGGATAACAGTGTTAAAGTAGGGTAACAGTTTAATGTCACTACGTAAGGTAACACAATAACGTAGGGTAACAACGTAATGTCATTACGTAAGGTTACACAATAACGTAGGGAAACAGTGTAATGTCACTACGTAAGGTAACACAATAACGTAGGGTAACAACGTAATGTCATTACGTAAGGTTACACAATAACGTAGGGTAATAGTGTAATGATACTACTTAAGGTTACACAATAACGTAGGGTAACAGAGTAATGTCACTACGTAAGGTTACACAATAGCGAAGGGTAACAGTGTTATGTCACTACGTAAGGATACACAATAACGTAGGGTAACAGTGTAATATCACTACGTAAGGTAACACAATAACGTAGGGTAACAATGTAATGTCATCACGTAAGGTTACACAATAACGTAAGGTAACAGTGTAATGTCACTTCGTAAGGTAACACAATAACGTAGGGTAACAACGTAATGTCATTACGTAAGGTTACACAATAACGTAAGGTAACAGTGTAATGTCACTTCGTAAGGTAACACAATAACGTAGGGTAACAATGTAATGTCATTACGTAAGGTTACACAATAACGTAAGGTAACAGTGTTATGTCACTACGTAAGGTTACATAATAACGAAGAGTAACAGTGTAATGTCACTACTTAAGGTTACACAATAACGGAGGGTAACAGTGTAATGTCACTGCGTAAGGTTACACAATAACGTAGGTTAACAGTGTTATGTCACTACGTAAGGTTAAAAAATAACGTAGGGTCACAGTGTAATGACAATACGTAAGGTTACACAATAACGTAGGGAAACAGTGTAATGTCACTACGTAAGGTAGAAAAATAACGTAAGGTAACAGTGTAATGTCACTACGTAGGGTAACACAATAACGTAGGGTAACAATGCAATGTCATTACGTAAGGTTACACAATAACGTAGGGTGACAGTGTAATGACACTACGTAAAGTTACACAATAACGTAGGGGAACAGGTTAATGACACTACGTAAGGTAACACAATAAAGTAGGGTAACAGTGTAATGTCACTACGTAAGGAAACACAATAACGTAGGGTAACAATGTAATGTCATCACGTAAGGTTACACAATAACGTAAGGTAACAGTGTAATGTCACTACGTAAGGTAACACAATAACGTAGGGTAACAATGTAATGTCATTACGTAAGGTTACACAATAACGTAAGGTAACAGTGTAATGTCACTAAGTAAGGTAACACAATAATGTATGGTAACAGTGTAATGACACTGCGTAAGGTTTCACAATAACGTAGGATAACAGTGTAATGTCACTACGTAAGGTTACACAATAACGTAGTTTACACATGTAGCAGTGTAATGTCACTACGTAAGGTTACACAATAACGTAGGCTAACAGTGTAATGACACTACGTAAGGTTACACAATAACGTAGGGTAACAGTGTAATGTCACTACGTAAAGTTACACAATAACGTAGGGTAACAGTGTAAATTTTGGAAAGTTGGAATAAATTATCAGAAACCACTAGAAATTAAACTACAGTTAGTAAATTCAAAACTGCCATAACTCCGGAACATCATAAGCCACCGTGTTTCTTTAATTACGGACCCGTCGCCTTAATATCTTATTAACTAAACTAAGACACATTTGTAGCCAACTGAATTATGATCTCTTTCGTGTGAACCTTGTAGAATCTCCTTTTTGTGCCTGTGGCCACCCCTGTGAAAACTCATACCATTATTTTTTCCAATGTCCAATGAACAGGAACATCAGACATGAAATGTTAAATGAGTTGATACCATATCATCCTGTGCACCTAGAGTTACTATTGTCTTGAAATGTTGAATTATCAAGTGTTGACAATGAGCGTATTTTTGAAATTGTTCAGACTTTTATTTATTCAAGTGACCGTTTCTAAACAAAACTTCGTGTGAACAGGTATATGTATCTAATCTGTCATAATCTCTTCTCTCCTAGACCTCTCATTCTGCTCTGTAGGCCTATAGAATAATTAATAGTGTTACTGGTTCAGCAAATTGTATATATATATTTTTTCTTTTCAAACTGAAATAATTCTGCTGCATGGCACTTTGATATGTTACCTAGAGAGAACAGGAATGACTCGAGGAAGGATTCTAAGGAATGTGTTTTATATGGACAAACGAATAGCTGATGTGAAAAGAATGTGTAGCTAGTGCGTGCCATGCAGTAGTTTAAGTTTAAGTAGTTTCAAAATATTCATACTTTGAATGAACCTTTTGTATCATTCGAAATATATTCTACTCATCTCTATGATCTCTTCTGTTTTTCAAAACTCTCTTTTTATTTTATTTTATTTTTTCTTCTATGTTCCTTGTTTTCATACATTTATTTTGATTGGCATATGTCGCTATCACTAACAATGTAATACTATAGTTGAGGAGAGGGCTTCTATAAGTTGTTATAACTTGTGCCCAATCCATTTGATTATATCAATAAAATATGTTTAAATCAACAGTGTAATGTCACTACTTAAGGTTACACAATAACGTAGGATAACAGTGGTATGCTTAGAAGCTGTTTACGTCCGTTAAGGATCGAATTAAAGACAGTATGACATCATTGCTATTCGTTTAAAAGTTTTGATCCCTATCAAAACCGTTTGACTGTATACTGTAGACTCTAAATGACGTTATAAATTGAGTTACATGTAAATGCTTACGTAGTACGGCCGGCATCATCAACATAAAAACCGGGTTCTGCGTGATATGCACACAGCTTTCCGAGTGCATATAGTAATTCGTTTTACGTGAAGAAAATGAAAAATAGTATAAAGTGGTTCTCGAGCTGTCGGTTATTGACAACGTTTATCTGCTCGATTCCTGTGTATAACTTACTGAAGGGTATAGCAGTTCTAACTAAGCAATGTTGACAAATGCTGTATATTTGAAAGAGCTGTCGAAGAAAAAAAGTTTATCAAAAGCGAGAAAAACAATTGGGCGCTAAGCTATGTTTCATCGACAAATGAGTGTGATACAATCGTCTATTGTACATTGTACAGAAAAGACTTCTGAAGCAGTTAGCATCTTTACGATACACGTGAAATTCACTCCATGTTTTAAGGGCAGGCTGTCATCATTTATGTTGTATTGAAAACACCACGATGATAAAATATCATGTAACGTTTCTCCCAAGGAACATTCACGTGGTTCCTGTTGATCTTTGTGTGTTGTTGTTGTCTTGATTTCTTGTTGTGGCTGT
>NW_018403382.1:0-101 GCF_002113885.1 Mizuhopecten yessoensis | reverse complement strand
GTAAGGTTACACAATAACGAAGGGTAACAGTGTTATGTCACTACGAAAGGTTACATAATAACGTAGGGTAACAGTGTAATGTCACTACGTAAGGTTACACA
>NW_018403381.1:1662-1753 GCF_002113885.1 Mizuhopecten yessoensis | reverse complement strand
AGATTTGTACTACGTTTAGACATATGATTGGTCCCAGATTTGCACATTGTCTAGACATGTGATTGGTCCCAGGTTTGCACTACGTTTAGAT
>NW_018403381.1:0-101 GCF_002113885.1 Mizuhopecten yessoensis | reverse complement strand
TCCCAGATTTGTACTACGTTTAGACATGTGATTGGTCCCAGGTTTATACTACGTTAAGACATATGATTGGTCCCAGATTTGCACTATGTCTAGACATGTGA
>NW_018403380.1:38944-39020 GCF_002113885.1 Mizuhopecten yessoensis | reverse complement strand
ACGTCCCTACATAATATAACATCTACAGTAGCTGTCGTCCCTACATAATATAACATTTACAGTATCTGACGTCTCA
>NW_018403380.1:36366-38122 GCF_002113885.1 Mizuhopecten yessoensis | reverse complement strand
CATGATATAACACCTACAGTAGCTGACGTCCCTTTATAATATAGCTCCGACATGAGCTGACGATTTTTGTTGACGTCAGAAACAAGGAAAATGGACAATAATACAGTTTTTTAAAAACAATTATCGGTGTTAATTTACTCGTCTCTTAATTATGATACCTGTATAATATATACTAGCGGAAAAAAGAAACTGTGCATGCGGAGAATTGTTATAGAACATGTATTACCAACTGTATATAAATGAAAATTCACCCGCATGACCGAGTACGACACATACACACTATCCGTATGTCATTGACAGTTTTTCCCGTCCAAATTGCTCTCTATAGGCGTTGACCAGTTTGCACGTTTTTCTCGTCCAGCCATCCAATTCGACAATGAAAGTTTATTTTTCAACTGTTGAGACCAGTGAACAGTAAAAACAGCATTATAAAGTTTGAGTTTGTGATAAGTGCTATGCCGAGGCTCAATGAAAATGACCGCCTCCGGATTATTGGTATGCTTCAAGCTGGTATGGGCCAAGCCGTTNGGTTTGGCCACGTTGGCGATAGACCTCATGCAGGACGTCCACGTGTGACGTCACGTCAACAGGACAACCATATTCGGCTTGTCCATTTGAGAAATCGCTTTCAAACGACAAGTTTGACTGCACGGACAATCCCTGGGTTGATACTAATAAACCCGAGAACTGCACGGAAACGATTGCGTGAACGAGCTATCCGTCCGTGACGTCCTGCAATCCGCCCAGTTCTTCTGCCACGTCTCTGGACTGGTGCAGAAGGCACCTGCGATTTACTTGACGGGATTGGGCAGGCATTTTGTTTACGGACGAGTCGCGAGTTCACCTGGATGTGGTGACGGCCGTTCCAGAGTGTATCGTCGCGTTAGGGAACGTTTCCGTGACGCGTGCGTGGTACAACGACGTTCTTTCTGCGGAGGCAGCGTTATGATTTGGGGCGGCCTCACAGCCAACGGGGGAGAACGCCTCTGGTGGTTGTTAACGGGAATTTGAACGCGCTACGTTACTGTGACGAGATTCTCCGGACCCACGTCGTTCCATTCGTGCAAGGGCAGCAACGTCACATTACGCTACAGTAGGACAACGCCAGGCCACACACAGCTCGTGTCGCTATGGACTCTCTGGCCCAGCAGAACGTTAACGTGTTGCCCTGGCCTGCTGTATCCCCCGATCTGTCGCCCATTGAACACCCCTGGGATGAAATGAAGCGCAGGTTACGGACATTACCTAATCAACCGGTGACGTTGGCTAATTTGGCTGCAGCGTTGGAACAAATCTGGAATGCCATCCCACAAGCATTCTTGAACCGTCTGATAGCCTCCATGCGCCGACGTTGCCAGGCTTGCATTCAGGCAAACGGTGGACATACGAGGTATTACCTTTGTGAACTTTGTATTGACCCCTGCTGTGTTTACGTCACTTCTGAGCGGAACTTATTGATTCCATAACGTGGAAAATGGAATGCAACTGTTAATAAATAACAAATAAATTGTCCCTGAAATTCTTGTTGTTCTACGTCATACACATTTATTTTTATAACACATTTTATGCATGCACAGTTTCTTTTTCCCGCTAGTATATTTCTTTTAAAAACAGGACCAAGCGTAAACCATACAAGGATATAGAAGACCTCCTTGCCAGAAAATCTGTGGAATGTTAAAATTACAAAGAGCAAACGTCAAACGTAGACCGTCAGTTTCCTATATTGTTTATGGTGTTTTGCTGGTAGACCGTCAGG
>NW_018403380.1:35473-35603 GCF_002113885.1 Mizuhopecten yessoensis | reverse complement strand
TATACAACAATACTGACGACAATAACACTATACTTATTAGCTGTTTTTTATACAACAATACTGACGAAAATAGAACTGTACTTATTAGCTGTTATATATACAACAAAACTGACGACAATAACACTGTCCG
>NW_018403380.1:33800-34215 GCF_002113885.1 Mizuhopecten yessoensis | reverse complement strand
ACACTATACTTTTTAGCTGTTATATATACAACACTACTGACGACACTCACACTCTCCTTATTAGCTGTTATATATGTTATATATATACAACAATACTGACGACAATAGCACTGTGCTTATTAGCTGTTATATATACAACAATAATGACGACAAAAGCACTGTACTTATTAAATGTTATATATATACAACAATACTGACGACAATAGCACTGTACTTATTAGCTGTTATATATAAACAATACTGACAACAATAACACTGTACTTATTAGCTGTTATATATACAACAATAGTGACGACAATAACACTGTACTTATTAGCTGTTATATATACAACACTACTGACGACAATAACACTGTACTTATTAGCTGTTATATATACAACACTACNGTACAACAATACTGACGACACTCACACTC
>NW_018403380.1:19818-31185 GCF_002113885.1 Mizuhopecten yessoensis | reverse complement strand
ACACTTGACATAACCCTATATATTACATTATTACTTGACATAATTTTATTTATAACATTGTTAATTGACAGAATTATATCTATTACATTGTTACTTGACATAACTCTATATATAACAGTGTTACTTGACATAACACTATATTTTACATTGGTTCTTGACAAAACACTATTTATTACATTGTTACTTGAAGTAACACTATCTATTAAATGGTTACTTTACAAAACACTATCTCTTACATTGTTATTTGACATAACTATATTTATTACATTGTTACCTGACATAACCCTATTAATTACAATGTAACTTACCATAACACTATCTATTACATTGTTACTTGACATAACACTATATATTACATTGTTACTTGACATAACACTATTTATTATATTGTTACTTGACAGAACACTATCTATCACATTGTTACTTGACATACCGCTTTTCTATCTATCTATATCTTCTGCATCACCCTCTTTCAAGTATCATGTGCAGCGACATGACATTGTTCCTTGACATAACTCTATATATTACATTGTTATTTGACATAACCCTATTTATTACGTTGTTTTTTGACATACCCCTTTTCATTACATTACAACTTGACATAACAATATTTATCACATAACTGACCCATTTTACTATGTCATACGGCCATGTCATAAATATGGTATTACACACGTGTAATAAAACCTAAAGGTGCTGTGATTGGTCAAAACCGTGGGAACATAATCCTACGCCATTTTAGTCACTACTTTTATTTACTACACCGTAGTAAAAAATGGCTGACCAGATACACATTGGCGACACGGTTACAATTGACAACAAAGGAACAGGTACTGCAAAGGATATTGTTCCAAGAGGTGTTGCAACATTTCATAATGTAGAACTTTCTGGAATTGATTTTTAAAGTTGAACTTGAACGAGATCGTTTTGAGAAGGTCACAGGCCCGGTCAGAACAGCAACCGAAGCAGACGACAAATTTGGATGCTAGGCCTTGGGCTGACAATACTAAAACCAACAGATTTGTTATTGTAAATGAAGATGAAGTGGGGAATTTTACCCTCAAACAATCTAACAAAAACACTCTGAGCAAATCTACGATCTGAAATTTTTGTACAAATTTTTCAAGTTGCCTGAAGTCAATGAAAGTAGACAAATCCACAATATTCCAGTAATTGAACTGTGTCCTTTGCTGTGTAGTTTTTTTATTGGCATCAGGAAAAAGTATGGTTCTGAATATGAACCAATCAGTTAACGGGGATGATGTCAAGTTTGCTCGGCAATTACGTCGCAACAACTACGGTCACACAATTCTTAGCACCCCTACGTTTTCCCAAGTTTGCGAGGTTAAGAAAAGTAAACTGCATCAGTTAAAACGCGACGGAAAAGGTAATTTAGCACACAGAAGTGATCCAATAAATGACACTGAAATCGACATGTTTTGGAATGCTGGTCAACTACATATGTTCAAACACACCTGATAGCCTACCACAAACATTGTGGTTTTATAATACCGTTCATTTTGGTCTCCGGGACTCGGCAGAACATAGGATCATGTGTTGGGGTAACATGACACTTAGAAAGGATGGGGATGGGCACGAATATCTGGAATTTACTGAACGCCAAACAAAAACAAGAACGGGAGAAAATCCTCGTGATATTAGAGCTGTTAAACCGAAACTTTGAAATCTCTGACAGGTGCCCTGTGACAATTTATAAACTTTACCGTGAGAAACGCCCGACTTGCTACGGTGCCCCATCTGATCCTTTTTACACAGCAACCAAATAAATATCATCACTTAATAATCCAATTTGGTTCATGAAACTGCCAGTAGGAGTTAATAAAATATGCACCATGATGCAAAGAATGAACAAGTTGTCGGAAATCGAACCTGAAAAACATCTGTCAAATCACAGTGCTCGGAATAACAACTGAAAAACATCTGTCAAATCACAGTGCTCGGAATAACAACTTAAAAACATCTGTCAAATCACTGTGCTCGGAAAAACAACACATTTACATTCTTACTTGGCAAAACCCTATTCATTACATTGTTTCTTGACATAATCCTATCTATTACGTTGTTACCTGACATAACCCTATTTATTACAATGTAACTTAACATACATGTAACACTATCTATTACATTGCTACTTGACATAACTCTATTTATAACATTGTTAATTGACATAACACTATTTATTACATTGTTACTTGTCATAATTCTATCTTTTACAATGTTACTTGACATTATCCTTTCTATTACATTGTTACTTGACATAATTCTATATATTACAGTGTTACTTGACATTACCCTCTTAATTACATTGTTAGTGCACATTACACTATTTATGATATTATTACTTGACATAATTGTATCTATTACATTGCAACATGTACTAGACATAACACTATCTTTTACATTGTTGCTTCACAAAACCCTATTTATTAAATTATAACTTGACAAAACACTTTCTATTACACATTCACTTCACTGTTTTTATAAAACTGTCACGTCAAATAACACTTAAAACATCAATGTCACCTGATATTACATTATATATGAACATTACCAGCAGAAATGCATTTCATTTAAGGATTGAATCTTGCTTTGGTCGATTTCATGGGATGATGTATTGAGTTGGTCTTGAAACAAATTCAACATGCACTGCTTCGCCGTTCATTAAATTTGTTTCGAGACCAACTCAATTCATCACCCTTGAAATCGATCAAAGCAGGATTCAATACTTATATTTCACATGAACGTGTTTTTTCAATAACTGGAACTTGTTAAGTCCATTCTGACCGTTTGTCTCTGGTTCTGCAGCTTGTGCAAGTCTACGTATTGACGTAATATAAAACAAATATAGTCCGTCATTGAAGAACATCATACAAAATGATGGTATACGTTGATAGTTCAATACAGCAAAAATTATGTATAAAAACAAAACACAAAGCCATATTTCAAATGTCATATTATGTCACATATATGATGAATTCATAGGATATCATTTTTTTTTATTCGTCATCGCGGAAGAATAATGTATGGACGCGGTGTACAAGCTCAGCTGCGAGTCTTCGGCAGCCATCTTTTTACTAGATCGAAGTGGAGAGCCGCGAAATTTCGAGGTTCTACATCTTCTGGAATATGAAGCTGCAGTAATTGAATGTCGAATTAGACAGGACACCAGAAGTGGCTGGAAAGGACGAAACAATTTGATATGGCATTTGGATGTTCGACTGTATTTCATATAAGACGGAACCACATGTATCTACCACAGGGGTTCGTTACAAATCTCTGAAATACACATATGCTATACTGATATTGGTCACAGTAACATAAACATACATTAATACACATATGCTATACTGGTTTTTGGGTAATAGCACACATACACATTCATATATATGTATGTTTATGTGTGCTGTGACCCATATCAGTTATAGCATGATAGTGTATTTCAGACGGTTGTTACGAACCCCTGTGCATCTACGTAGACTTACACAAGGCAGAATGGGTAGCTGGAGGGATAATTTATAGGGCATGACTTTTCACTACCGCTAGCAACCTTGAGCTGATATTATTATGCTGATGGATCGCTTTTGGTTGTTTGAACATTACACATGTCAATAGTTATCTCCCTTTGCAAAATCATACGCACAGGCAACGTGATGAAATTAAAACCCTTTACGATATATTTACCGTACACGTTATAAAGATGAGATTATTTTTTTCTGCGCAAACTCTGTTTGCAAACATGCTGCTTCAATCTTGTTAAAATATCGTTATGCACCTGATACCAAACAACTCGTGAGAGTTTCCTGAATGTCCCTGGTCAAACCTTAGTGTACGATGTGTGTTTGCTACAAAGGTAGTGAGTATATACTATACACACTGTGTGACGTAACCAAGCCCTCGTTAACTGTCCCGGTAACCCTTGCCAAGGCACTGGAATGTTGTGTTCTACCAAACGGGCTACGCCTGACACACTTACCTCCCTTGGATATAACTTTGAGATAAGATTATATGCGTGTAACACCGTGGCAAAATATCATTCTTTATGACGTCAGAATGATAACAACAAACCTATGTCATGTTATTTTGACGTTCATTGACAACAATATAAATGATGTCATGACAGCACAGTAACAAGATTGTTACTTGATGATGGTTAGAAAAAAGTTTAGAGCAAGTTTTGTTTTGCGAATATCTTTGCATAAATACCTGGGTAACATGTAAAAAGCTTTTTTTTATGTATTCGTCCTGAGGTTTTGATGAAAACGAAAAAAGATTGATAGCCCAGTGTGACCAAAGAAACCATGTCAGGGTATTTCGCAGTTCCTAGAAGGCTTGTCCAGTGAGTTGGAGGTTAGGAAATCCTGAAGTGGTTGTATGAGAATAAGATATCTTGTTTATGTTTACTGTATGGGTACTTATATTTATACCTTTATCTTGTTTTACATACCCACCAACTGACCTGTACTAGTTTATGGTATATGTAATGATAATCTTTTGTTATCAGTCGTTTAAAGCTTCCTAGTTTTTATTCGCCTGTAGATAAATTGCTCCTATTTAAAGATGGAGTCCTTTTTGAGAAGCTCAAATATAGATTATGTTGTAATTTCTGTACAATATCTTATATACAGTATAGTTATTATGATTAAAAGGATTTTTTCTATCGCTTATCTATCGAGCTTGCGATAAAGAATTAAAAAAACATGTCCTTTGATCTCCAAGCTATCTACTCTATAAATACTGTCAATACCTCCCTGTCGAACGACATATAAACGGATTTAAGTTTCATAATGACCATAGCGACTGTACTTAGCATTTCATCACAAAAACGTGGTCGTCTGAAAAGAAAAAAGAAAAAAGTGGTTGACTAGACTGGCCGTAACCCAGTATTCTGCTGGTGACTATTAGTCCTCGAGGCTGTCTGTTAAATTGTACTCTGCTGCTGATTTTCTGTCCCTGAGATTAACCGTAACCTTGTACTCTGTTTATGACTTTCAGGCCCAAGGCTTGTCGTAACCTTGTTCTGTATTGGTGACTTTCAGATCTCTAGGCTGTCCGTAACCTTGTACTCTGATGGTGACTATCAGTCCCCGAGGCTGGCCATAACCTTGTAAACTGCTGGTGACTTTCAGTCTCCGAGGCTTGCCGTAAGCCTGTACACTGCTGGTGAATATCAGTCCCCGAGGTTGGCCGTAACCTTGTACACTGCTGGTGACTATCAGTCCCCGAGGCTGGCCATAACCTTGTACACTGCTGGTGACTATCAGTCCCCGAGGTTGGACGTAACCTTATACTCTGCTGGTGACTTTCAGTCTCCGAGGCTGACCGTAACCTTGTACTCTACCATTGACTTTCAGTCCCCATAAGTCCCCGAGGCTGTCTGTTACCTTGTACTCTGTTTTTGACTTTCAGTCCCCAAGGCTGGCCTTAACCTTGTACACTGCTGGTGAATTTCAGTCCCAAAGGTTCGCCGTAGCCATGTACTCTGCTAGTGACTTTCAGTCACCTTAGGCTGGCCGTAATCTTGTACTTTGTAAGTGAATTTCAGTCCCCGAGGCTGGCCGTAACCTTGTACTCTGCTGGTGACTATCAGTCCCAGAGGCTGGCCATAACATTGAACACTGCTGATGAATTTCAGTCTCTGAGGCTTGCCGTACCCTTGTACACTGCTGGTGACTATCAGTCCCCGAGGTTGGCCGTAACCTTGTACACTGCTGTTGACTTTCAGTCGCCATTAGTCCCTGGGGTTGTCTGTTACCTTGTACTCTGTTTTTGACCTTTAGTCCCCACGGCTCGCCTTAATCTTGTACACTGCTGGTGCCTATCAGTCCCAGAGTCTGGCCATAACATTGAACACTGCTGATGAATTTCAGTCTCTGAGGCTAGCCGTACCCTTGTACACTGCTGTTGACTTTCAGTCGCCATTAGTCCCTGGGGTTGTCTGTTACCTTGTACTCTGTTTTTGACCTTTAGTCCCTACGGCTCCCCTTAATCTTGTACACTGCTGGTGAATTTCAGTCTCCAAGCCTGGCCGTAGCCTATACTCTGCTAGTGACTTTCAGTCCCCCAAGGCTGGCCGTAACCTTGTACTTGATATGTGATCTTGCTGAGTTAACATGAAATACTAGTTTCAGCAGAATCTACTTGTTGTAGCCAACAGCTGTAAGTTATAAATGTGGTTATGGGTTGTATAGGCAAATTTCTGCTGAATTTAACATATGTTTCGGAACACTGTTTACACGCGTGTTTCATTCCTTTGACCTTTGCAGTTAAGCGTTTAATTTGTTTGATTTTCTGCATTAACAAACTGAATTTTCAAATAGGTTTTTCCATTTTTCTTATTTATGATGATAATTCAGTTGGCTTCGCATATAACACAAGACTGAACATTTCATTTCATTTCACAGTTTGTTTTATTAAATATTGCATCTTATACAAATTTCAAAAGGAATCGGGCAACAGGCGTAATGCCTATACAAGCCCTATCGAATGGAATGAACAATGTATATTATAATATATTTATTGTGAAATAATTTAAAAGTTTTTTCTACATCTAGGACAGAAGTCATCGACCAGAGCTCCCACGCAGTGACTCGTTAATTTAAGTTATTTAAGTCATATATGCGTTATGGGAGTTCGCTCCCCTACACCACAGAAGTGGATTGTGATACAGATCAGTAAAGCATCTCTGTTATCTTGATTGTTATTAAAACATGGCATGGTTCACGCAGACGACCATAGGCTTAGCAGGATTTTAACTTGAGGAAGGATTTCATTCACATAGAATTGGAGTTACAACTGGAGAATAAATCTACTTGAGAGTGCAGATGGATTACATGATGAAGAACGTAGGATGTAAGATATAAGAGGAGATTTATTGTTAGAAAGTTGGTTCTGGGTCACCACGTGGAGCTCGAGGCCATTGTCATTATATCCCCAATGTAGTGATTCTGTTCCCTAGTCAGTCTCTGCCCCCTCCGTGAATCTACAGATGGCCTGCACTGACAGGGGGCAGCAACCGACTACACATCAGAATCAGAATGAATCTTGACTTATTATTGGGTTACATGAAAAAACTTGAATGTAATGTGAATAATACAACTGCGAACCCCGCAATATAAACATCAACAACTTAGCATTGCAAGCACATTCTTTAAAACCTAAAATGTTTTTACAATAATCAAGATACAATTTTTCGATATCAGCACATTTGTGAGTACCCAAAATTTCACAAGTAAATAAAATACTTCCAACATAAGAGTCAAATAAATCGAACACAATACTAATATTGGCGTTCATATGCATGTACCTTCATTTTTTTATCGCAAAGCAAAAAGTGCCTTCCGTCCTTATTCAACTTTACATTCAATCACAAAATTGTATTTATTATTTAAAAAGAGTACTGAGGTTACAAAATTGCTCCACCACTTCAATGGTTGACTTAAGCAATGATCAATATATGTGCGTGTATTATGGTGGAATATATATCGAGGGTGAGAAAATGGTTGCATCCTAAGTTGATTATTTTCCCAACATTTTCGAATCCGAGTTATAATAGAAACACATGTTGATTATATCTGATCTACCGAGAAAGTAACGAAAGACTTGTTCGTGTCTACCTCAGTGTCCAACTAGATATTCTAATGTTTTAAATTAGGCTGTACTTTTGAGCGCGCTAGCATGTGCCACGTGATGCCTATATATGTTCGTATTGCATAACAAGCCGCCGGCTTCTATCATGTATAACCCTGTGAGCAGTCATCCTGATAATTTATCATTTTCAGTCGTTGCCAGTTGGTCGAAAGACGATAAAAATAATAAACACTGACGTCAAGCATTATGCCAATTGTTTATTTCAATGAATCAAATCCACCAATGTATCGACATCGCTCGTCAACACATGAAATCGGCATTTGACAGATTTACCAACCCTTTTTCAATTCACCAGAGTGATACGTTCAGCGGAACATTCTGACCGTGAGTTTGACAGGTTTAACGTAGATCTAAATCCTAAATAGAATCAGTTTTTGTCTGCTTGTAAATCTGTTAATATAAACAAAATTAAATGGGTGTACCCCCATTCGACAAAGGGAAATTGGAAAATAATACATGCATGCGCAGACGTCATAGAATGTTATATTTAATGTTTATCATGATGTATCATAAATTTCTAAAAACAAAAAAATAAGTTTTCTTTTTTCTAAATTTCCATTTATCAGTATTCTGTTCTTATCTGCGTAGGCCATTAACTGATCCTGAGAACAATACAAGATCATCAGCATACATGATGAGGAATAACCAAACCTAGTTAACTTATAACAGAGACTAACCTCTATAAACCAAATTGTGCTTCTGTTCATAAATCATGCTCTGTTCAAAGATTAAACAAACGTTTATTTAAAATAGAGGTGAATATTTTACATAAACAACTCACTAGACTGATACCTCTAAAGTTAGTTGGATCAGTCTCATCCCCGTTTTTTTATGTACAGGTCCACTTAAAATAGTTGACCATATATCATAGTATAGTATGCACATAAAAAGCAAGATATAAGAGTACACTCCCTTTTATCAAGCGCTCAAACAAAACAAAATGTACAATATCACCGTCTTATATGACGTGTCAAACGTAGCTATAATTGAAAATCTTGTGATATATATATATTTTACATGTATGGGTCAAAGAAGTAATATAGACGGTAAAATTCCATATAAACTTGTCCACACTGTTGGAATGACTTCTTTGTCCCATATTGTACAGAAACCATTTTCGTTATATTCAGAACTAATTATTTATATTCAAAATCTTGTAATTTACATTGGAAAACTTGTAATATATATACATTGTATATTATTTATATTGTAAAACTAGTATGTTGTATTCTTAATCTCATGACTTGTACATAAACCATTTTTGTTATATTTAGAACTAGTTATTTATATTCAAAATTTTATTATTTACATATTCGAAAACTTGTGATTCATTCTTAAATAACTTTTTTTATTTATAGTTAAACTTGTGAATGATTAATTGATATTTGTATTCTTAATCAATCGTGAGGTTTGTTTTTCAAAGTCTTGTGTTTTATATTCCACAAAACTATGTTATTCATAATCGAAAACTTGTGATAATATGAAATCTGACGTCGTCGCCTATTCTTTGTAATGACATTTTCAATGGACAGGACATATAACCTGTAAAGTGAAAGTAACGGAAAATGTACGACGCCTCATTGTTTGTTTACCTGTTACTTATACATAGTGTGTGTGTTGTTGTGCATTTTCTATACGGCCTGTTATGAGTTGTATTTGTTTTATTTATTTTTCTATAATCGAGCATGCCTTCATACCTGATAATTATAATTATGATATATAATAGTCTGCAGCAAATCGAACAGGACCTGTTATATCAGTGTTAAATCTGCAAAAAATGGTGGAAAAAGGAGTATTTTGTAATTAAAAAATAAGGAGTCTCTTAAATTGCTTTTTGTGTTAAATTAATAAGTTAAAGCAATTTTACTAATTACTATTTTAGTCAATTCTGCAAACATTCATACATATCTGATAACACACATGGAAGAAATTGTATAAATGTATCCTGCAAATTGCCAAAACCGCAAAACTCGCTTGAAATCACGTATAATGACAAATTGGTATCTTTGACGGATTATAACACAAAAACAATCAGACGGATATATGATTCTTCTTGTGTTTTCTGCTATGCCATTTACTCCCTTTTCCAAAAATGTATATCAAAACCCTCGACATGTTCTATGCGTTACCTCCCTTGAACTATACTACACAGACGATAAACACTGACGTCTTGCTTGATACCAAACGCGTATATCAACCAATCAAATCATCCGGTCTATCGGCATCACTCGCAAACACTTTAAATCATTATTTGACAAATTTACAAACGCTTTCTCAATTCATCTTCAATGTAAGTTAGACGGAATATTCTATCGTCCAATAATATACACTATTTTATCAATGAAAGTGTAAATGGTATAGCTTTTTTCAGACACAATGTTTTGTATTTCACACTGTGGTAGTATAAGTTACATGTACTTGTATAACCTTATTAGCCAGAACTCGTTTCTGATAGGAACCCATGGGTTATTACCCATTAATCAAATTGATGAATGGAAACATAAATGAGTTCCAAACACGTTGCCGCCTTTTTGCTATGGTAACATACAATTAATCCGACCTCTACGTCGTTTCGTCACCATTGCTACTCGGTTCAGGTTTCCGAGAACCAAATAAAACATGAATATGGAGTAATGATGAACAATGGTTTTCCGAAAATATAAAACGCATTTAAATAACAGTAGTATGTAATTAATATAAGCAATCTCACACTCCATGTTAATGCTTACGTCACGTGAAATATATCTTTAAGCTCAATATACTCGAGCAATCTGATACATTCGATGAAAGAAAACAGAATTAAAACGGTAAAATTTAAAGACTTACATACACGTATATGTCATTTATAGTAGTCGTAATGCTACATAATATTGGTAACTGTTCACATTTTGTTCCTGCAACAAAATTCTAACAATATATTTAATGGTTTGAAAATGATTAATGACTGAATGTCAATGGTGTTCCCTCTGTTAATTCAGTGACACTGACGAGATCGTTTCAAAAGCCAGATTAACAGGCTTATCTGATATGTCTGTTGCTCAATGGCTATTCAAGTTCATGCTTTCTATTTCCTAATGCAAAACAGCCTATGGGTTACATAGAAATGCTTATATAATACAAAACAGTCATATTGCAACGTTCAAGATAGCAACAATTCCATATCAGTATTTACCACACAACATTGAATACATAATTCAGCAATATCACTACGAGAGGGGTTTCCTTTTGACTGCAGGATACCGTAAATAACTACCAAATCGACTTAATGATTTTTCCCTTACAATAATTTGGGGTTTTCCCAAACAAACGTCCATTTACAAAACGAAGATTCTTGGTTAATAATAATAAGTTTATGTCCTTTTACATGACAGAGAGTCTTTGTGAATAATAATAAATTGTAAGTTTACGTCCATTAACAGGATGACGATTCTTGGTTAATAATAATATATTGTTAGTTAACGTCCTTTTAAAGAACGCACAGCTTTTGTTAATGCTATTTTCTAAACACACGTCCAATTATAAAACTACTAATGCTTTCATCTACGTAAACATTGTTTACATATTCTTTTATTTATTTTTTCTCAATGTAATTCTTCTGATTTCCAAAAATGGTACATGAATATTAATATTTCCTATTTGTCTTGTTTGTTTATTTTTAAAATATTTTTAGTGAGTAGTGAATGGTGGTGGTGGTGGTGG
>NW_018403380.1:2838-19627 GCF_002113885.1 Mizuhopecten yessoensis | reverse complement strand
ATATCTAACCTGTGTTTAATGTGCATAAATTAAACTATTTGGTGGGATTGAATTTCCAAACTCATCAGTGGATGGCCGTGTGTGATACAATGGACTTTTTGGCCTGTTTCTGTTGGGTGCGGTAATTTAATCCCATCAAATGTTTATACATGCAGCTCCATCAAGAAATAATTTTTCTTTTCTCTTCATAATATGTATATACCGGTATATATTTTATATGTCTTTTCAATATCAAAATAAAAGGTTAGAATTTAAAACATTAGATTCAATTATGATAAAAATGAGTACTAGTAGTTGTTTCCCCTAATTTGATTATTAATTTGATAATACCAACTTGTTTATATATGTGTTTGTATGTGTTCTAATGTCTATGTCTATGCTTGTACCACTGTCTGTTACTATGTTTGGAAAGGGCTTAAATAGGCTATGCCTGCTGCCCAATCCATTTGTCCTTTGACAATAAAATTTATTGAAATTGAAATCTACGTTAACATTTGTGTACATAGTAACCTTCTTACTACAGTGATATATGATCGGTGTAACACCGTTGTCATGTTGTTACTATGCATACATCTATGTAACACTTACCTTCTTACTACAGTGATATATGATCGGTGTTACACCGGTGTCGTGTTGTTACTATGTATACGTCTATGTAACACTTACCTTCTTACTACAGCGATATATGATCGGTGTAACACCGGGGTCGTGTTGTTACTATGTATATGTCTATGTAACACTTACCTTCTAACTACAGTGATATATGATCGGTGTAACACCGGGTCGTGTTGTTACTATGTATACGTCTATGTACGCAATTACCTTCCTACTACAGTGATATATGATCGGTGTAACACCGGGTCGTGTTGTTACTATGTATACGTCTATGTACGCAATTACCTTCCTACTACAGTGATATATGATCGGTGTAACACCGGGGTCGTGTTGTTACTATGTATACGTCTATGTAACACTTACCTTCTTACTACAGTG
This sequence comes from Mizuhopecten yessoensis, assembly GCF_002113885.1. Taxonomy (NCBI): domain Eukaryota; kingdom Metazoa; phylum Mollusca; class Bivalvia; order Pectinida; family Pectinidae; genus Mizuhopecten; species Mizuhopecten yessoensis. Next base: position 18,634 of record NW_018403380.1, on the reverse strand, counting down.
ATATATGATCGGTGTAACACCGGGGTCGTGTTGTTACTATGTATATGTCTATGTACGCACTTACCTTCTAACTACAGTGATATATGATCGGTGTAACACCGGGGTCGTGCTGTTACTATGTATACGTCTATGTACGCACTTACCTTCTTACTACAGTGATAATTATATGATCACACCGGGGTGGTTTGTTACTATGTATACGTCTATGTACGCACTTACCTTCTTACTACAGCGATATCTGATCAGTTGTTGAAAGCATGACTAACTTAATGTTTGCTATAATCAAATCCTTAATTTCTGGGGTTTTGTTGTCAACATCTCTATTCCCTAGAATTGTAATGACTCGTTTAGGTTTTTTTACTTACGTTATCGACTATCATCAGGATGGAAATGAACTTCAGGAAATCGTTTTCGTAGAGAACGTCGGACACCGCAAACACTTCAATTTTGACCGTAGATTCGCATACTCGACGTTCACAGTGTCGGCCGTACTGATGCCAATAAACATCAGCATGTTTATTACGAAATGAGAAACAATTAACACCAAGGCTGTCATATGAAATCAATAAATTGTGTGTCAATTTGAAGTTCTTTGACTTGACCATTTCAATGTTTAGATAATTTCGTTTCCTGGAAAGATTATACTGGCCAATTCCTGTTGGGCTTAAAATTCGTTTCTACCATCTTCATATCGTCCTATATCCTTCCACCAGAAGGATCTCTTTGTCATTGTGTCTGTCATATATAGGATTGTTCCTTTTGTCTATTGTCTTTCAGTCCAAGAGTAACAAATAATGGAGAAATACGTTGCTCTTACACAATTTTTTGTATCAAAGCTGTGGTCTTTTTTCCTCGATTTGCTTCAGAAATTCAAAAAATGCCTTCATTTCAGTACTGTTAAGCAGACATTCAGAAAGTTTTTCTGCTGTTGTGATATCCATTTGCTTGAGGGTCTGCTTCACCGGATCTTTGAGTGTACTTGCGTCCTCGTCATATTTTTCACATAGAAAAACTTTTCGCAGGAGATCATCTGCCTGATTTCCAGAATCCAAAATGCTTCTACAAATCATATCCTCAAGGTTTCCAGAATCCCAAAGGAAAACCCTTTTCTCTTCTCTCATGTGGTTTCTGATTAATTGCTCATCCTTGCTATCTTTGATGTTTTCTGGTAAGGTATAAGGTCCGGCTGCTTTTGAGTTTAACCCGAACGTTTCAGGCAGTACAACAGATCTTATAAACGATTCAACCGTGGTCCACTTGACATCGGATAAATCGCTCTCCTTTAAGCCCAGCACATTATGTATTTTCTGATCATTAGCTGTACGCGTTTTCATAACTAGTTCAAATGTTCCGTCTTTCGTTTTCTCCTTTGATTTTTCCACTCTATCTCCGTGATGTTTTTCCTTCATTCTTTTGAGGAGAATTCTAACGCAAAATAAAGTTGAATTTCTCCATTTTTTTCCACCAGTTTTCGGCTGAACTTTCGTCTGACATTCAAATACGCTGTCACTGTCAAAGAGGAACGCGCATGGTAGTTCGAGTTTTTCTCCCATCGTTTTCAGAACATTGTATGGTGTTGATCCGTCGATAGAAATGACTTGAATTCCTGAAACTACCTTTTGCAAATCGAGCATTTCTTCATCAATGTGCTCAGCCTCCAACACCCGATCGAATATTGATTCCACCACTGTTTTGTCTGTGATACCTTCAACAAAAAGTATACTTGAAGAGTACAGCATTTGCTTCAGTTTGTCCTGTTCTTGAAAGATGTTTTCGATTGTCCTTTTTAATCTGAAAACGGAGTGTTTCATCTTCCCGTCGTTCGTCCTCTTTCTCCTGCACACGTACATTCGGTCCATTGCCCATCGGTTGATCATCGCTGGTTGATGTGAGGTAAACACAAGCACCATCTTCCAGGCCTGGTTGTGCCTTCGTAATACTAGATCCCGTAACTTCTGAATCATGGGAGGATGCATGCCTCGGTCCGGTTCCTCTAACATTAATGTTTGATATTTCCTGTGTGCAAACATCAAGGAAAATTGCTTTGCTTCAATGATTCCTTCCGGTACTTTCAGAAATCGTATATCTTGTGCACCATCATTAACTGTAATGGTTGAGTCTGGATTCGTTTTGAAGTGGTATTTTAACGGATGGATAATCGTCTCGAAAATTTGGTTTGATTCTTCTACCTCATCGACATCAGGTGATTGTAGCAGCTCTTGAAGTATCTCCGCCTTGTTTGAGGCTGCATTGTAATGCTCATTTCCTTCCCCAATGTTTCTACTATGGCTCTATTGTATGGGCCCCGGAGAACGTATGGGAAAGGTAACGACAACAGCCTCGTGTATAGCCTGGAGAATATTTTCACATCCACTGACCCCAGGCTCTATATTCATATCAGGTTGTTGTTTGCTTTCCATCATTTTCTGAATCATGCCATCCAAATTATCAAGTGAACGTTCACTCTTTATCAGACTATATAATTCCTGTGACATTTCGGTGCTATTAGTGGGTAAGGTAAATGCTTTGGGTTCTGGTAGTGGACCACAGACATTAACACTTTGGAAGTATTCAAGATAACATTTCCCTTGTTGTCCGTCCGTGTTAGTGATACAAACAAGTTTGTACATTTCCTTGGAATCGTCTTTCGAGTGCTTTATATACAGACATGAATAAACATGGCATCCCGCGGGAACTTTGTCTGATAACTTCTGTGTAATTTCAAACTTGCATATCACAAAAGCAGGAGAATGTTTGTCTGCTACTCTCGAAGTTGAAGCGTTCGCAGTATTTGATAGACATCTCCTGATCAGTTCAAAAATGGCAGTTTTCCCGCTTGCATTCGGTCCGACGATGAAATTAGGTCCATCCTCGAATTCCAGTGATTGATGATCCCGAAAGTATATGAAATTTTGGAACGCTACCGCTCGGAGCATTTTGATTCTGAAAAATAGAAACAAAAAACATTACGATGATTTTATATTTAAAGACAGTAATAAATAGTTAACTGGGCTACAATTTGGTAGACAGTCCAATGTCTGGTACTTACTTTGTGCTCGTAATATATATTAAATGTAAATTACAGCCACATTGGTATAAAAAAGACCTGTTTGTTTATTTGGACACAGGAAAGTAAATCAACTCTTATCATTTCACTCCACCCGTAGGAGCGGATGGGATGTCACAGCTAAAGCAAAGAAATTTCCGGATTGTAATATTAAAGTCGGCATGGTTTTTATAGGTAATAGAAGTCAGGTGACCATAATCTTCATATTATAAGTGAATATCAAAATATGGAGCTGAGGTATCTTTTACTTCTTGAAGGATAATTATAATTCAATTAATAATCAAGTTTCTTGTTTTTAAATGACAAAATCAAAAGATCGAACATAACGTTATCTCTTGTCCTTTATATTTGTATAAACTCAGCTGCATAAAATAGATCTAAGAAATTGACAGTTTAACCGCTATGGAATTTCGCTAGACTGTTGAAATATTCTTCCAATTCTGCTAGCACAAAGCAAAAACATTAGCGAGATCAAATTCATTGATAATGCCACAGAGAGCAACGTAGGTATTTTAGACAATTTGCACATATGGCGTTGTGTATGTGGACTGGACTTCATTAAAACCCGTGCCAATCATAGGCAGTGTAGATAAAACACACACACATATATATACATATATACATGTATGATTTTTGATACAACAAAGACTTTTTGTTATTAAATCTTCAAGGGATATATATTTCCACAAAAGCATGTCCTAATTAATCTATACATTTTATTTTGAGCGTGTCCTGTGGTGGAGTACATTATAATCGGACGTGAATGTAGAGGAAGAAATTTTTGTAGAGCAATTGGCAAGAGAACAATACAGGGCGCTCGAGCCTGTCTTACAAATAAAGACTGTTTATAGATTAAATGCAGTGTTATATAACCATTTACACCGTATTACTGACTGAACAAGGCTACTGTAATAAAAACATGTAGTATAAAATTACAGCTGTATGGTACAGCGAATACATTAATAATGTTCAATGTTATAAATGACAAAGCGAATGCAGCTACGGGACAACAGTTCTGAGATAAAAGGCTACAACCCTACCCATGGGTTATATTAAGTTCCCTGTACAGTTTATGGTAATGGTTTACTTTGTGTATCTTGTGTTAAAATGTTCATCAGCCAGCATTCTGTTTCATACTTACAATTACATTATCGTGGTGTTACCCGCTGTTTATCATGGGAACTATAGTTAATATCTAATTGCAATATGTGAAGCTTTTTAATTTTCCTTAACTCGGGATATTTGCATACTGTGTCTTTATCTCATAAGATATGTGGAAAAAACATCCTTTTTTAACCTGCAATATTTAAAGTTGTACTTCGGCTTGTTATGAAGATGAAATCAATTTTCGCATTATTACTTTGCTCATACGTAAAGTTGGCATACCAATTTGTCTTTAAACCTCTTTTACTACAACCCAAATCTTAACACAAACTACAGGTAATTTTTAAAAGCAACATTGTGGTTATTCTGACGAACGGTTAAACTATACCAATCGACATTTGATTTAGTCCTACACGAAGTTGAAAAAAAAATATGGTATAAGGGTGTACCATATCGTTTCCGTACTTGATAAGCATGTGTTTAATGCTAAATTATCGCCAATTATATTATTTTGCTGGGAGAGGGATTTCATATACATTTTCTCGTTTACGTTTTGGCAGGTGAAACCTTAAGAAGAATGTTGACAGCACCTTCAGTAATCGTTGAAACACAAATTCATCAATAATAATTATATGAAAAGTACCCAACCATTGCAACCACGAGCAGATTACCTTGATTGATGATCGCAGAAATGTGTTGTTTTCGTCAACAGCTCGTGTGTTTGTTGAATTCTTCAAATAAAATACGAAGACGGACCCGGTTGCTTCATAATGTAGGTCTGGATATGCAGCTTTTATAAATGTGTATCAGAAAGACAATGTTACATATAAAATGTGCGTTCAGGACAACAATCCAAAATACCATATCAAAGGATCTCCAATGGCTCGTAATAAATTATCATAATTGGTTACACCTCAGAATTTACACAGTACATGGACTCAGGTGTATTCTTAGGTGTTCCAAATTCCGCTATCATAATTTAGCAGTGTATATTTCACATACAGGTTTAGGAATCATATCATTAAGGCTCTAAGCCGAGGACAGATCATTCAGGTTACAAACCGAGGTAAAGTCCCAAGCTCACAAACCGGGATCATAACAACAAGAATACAAAAGTAGAAAATGTGCCAAAGCTACATACTTGTAAACACGATCATTGTAAGATAACCCAATGATACAAACAAAGTCCAGATCATCCAGGTTACAACGTTTATAGAGATCAAATCATCATGGAAACCAGCCGAAGTCAGATCGTCATGGTAATAAACCAAAGTCAGATCATCATGGTTATCAATAAAGATAAGATATTTCAAAGTTTATAACCGAGGTCAGATCATCAAAATTACGAACTGAGATCAGATCATCACGGTAAGCAACCGAAATCAGGAGATCAAGATCACGAACCGAAGTCGGATCATCATGGTTACCAATAGAGATGAAATCGTCAAGGCTACCAACAGAGAACTGATAATTTAAGTTAATAACCGAGGTCAGATCACCATGGTTACATATTAAGGAGAGATCCTCAAAGTTACCAACAGAGATCAGGGCCCAGTTGTTCAAAAGGTGATTAGCTTAATCAGTGATTAGCGCAAATTTTAATTTGTGTGTAACTTGAAAAACCAAAAACATTTTCCAGATATCAAATATTTAGTAGAGTGAATTTACATGCAAAATTAGAAGATTTTACCTTGAATGTTGACGAAGTTATCAAAGGTTGAAAAATGTCGCTTAACAGTGATGAAGCTAACCCGTTCTTGAACAACTGGGCCCAGGAAATCAATGTCAGGAACCAAGTCAGATCATCAAAGTTACGAACCGAAGTCAGATCATTTGTTTTGTTTGTTTGAGACCCATCGATTACAGTTGTGGGACCGCACAACGCACCAAAAATAGCGTGCGCACACCGTGCATACATCGTTCACACACCGTCCGCACATCGTCCACACATGGGGCGCACAACTGTGCGATTTGGTATCATTTGTAGATCAAACTTACGAAATGACAAAAATACGGAAGGCTTATATCGGATTATGTGCACTGTGTATATATCTGTAATTTCTCATCACAATAATCAAGATTAAACAATTTCACAATGCGTGTACACAGTATTACAGAGACCGCTAGGATTTCAAGAATGGGTTTGGCTCCAAGGTAACAGAACAGGTAAATAACAATTTGATGAGTCTCCAGAGTTTTACCTGACCAGTGCCTGACACACAGAGTTGATATGCGATATCGTTTGACCGTAATGAATAGTATTTGTTATTTGCATTCGTTTGCCTATAGCTCCCCTTCACCTGGATGTTCACACCCCGGCCTTACCCGACGAGTTACGTAATATAAGTGCCCCAGGCGAGGGGAAAACTACGGTCCACGTACATGTACAAAGTGGTTATGTTTACCTGTATACGGGATTGTGTTGTAATTTTATATGTGTCGATTAAGTTTGTTTAAAAACACAGAAAACACAATTTCTAAATATAAGAATGAATAGACAGAAAGATAAGTTTATAGATGTTGCTAGAATATAGAAACATACGTAAACATCAAGTTTATATGTTAAACACGAAACCGTATATATTTTTGAGGCATTCCTCAATTTACACCAACCACGATTGTTATCGCACAACGCCCGTCCATCGTGCGCACATATGTGCGCAAGCAATGATCGTCCAGCTTATTATCGTTCGCCCATCGTGCACACACCGTTCACACACCGTGCACACAGCGTGCGCACACCGCACATCGTGTAACGTTGTGCGATCCCACAACTGTACTATGGTCATTAGGGGCAAAACAAATATTCAAGTATGAGGAATCAAAATTAAAATCATTTAAAACGTCATATATCTTATATTTCAACAGCGGGATAGGATTATAAAATACAATTTAGATAAAAATATCATGAAAAGATTGAAATATAAAGAGACGTTACTAACCAAGGTGTGATCATCCAGGGTACAAACAATAGTCAGATCATCCAGATTACAGACTGAGGTCAGGTTATTAAGGTTACCAACGGAGAACAGATAATCAAAGTTCATAACCGAGGTCAGGTCAATAAGGCTACCAACCAAGGTCAGATCATTCAGGTGACAGACAGAGGTAAGATTGTCAAGGTTACCAACCGAGATCAGATAATCATGGTTTCAAACTAAGGTCTGATCATCCAGGGTACAGACTGAGGTCAGATAATACAGTTACCAACAGAGAACAGATAATCAAAGCTCATAACCGAGGTCAGATCATTAAGGTTACCAACCAAGTTAAGATCATTCAGGTAACAGACAGAGGTAAGATTGTCAAGGTTACCAATCGAGAACAGATAATCATGGTTTCAAACCAAGGTCAGATTATCAAAGTTACCAACCGAAGTCAAAGCATCACGATAACCAACCGAATTCGGCTCAGCTAGGTTACGTATGGAGGTCAAATCATGAAGGGTATAAATTGAGGTCAGATTATACATGTTATATCCTAATGGGATGTCATCCAGATTAAACATCGAGGTTATTGATGCGGCAATGGTTTGCTGGGAACATTATCTCGGTTTGTCGTCTTGGTGATCTATCTTTTGTAGCTTTGGAACATGACCTCAGTTTGTAACCTTAATGTGACCTCGGTTTGTAGTGGAATCATTACCTCAGTTTGTGACCTTAATGTGATCTTGGTTTGTAATGGAAACATGACCTCAGTTTGTAACCTTAATGTGACCTCGGTTTGTAGTGGAAACATGACCTCAGTTTGTAACCTTAATGTGACCTCGGTTTGTAGTGGAAACGTGACCTCAGTTTGTAACCTTAATGTTACATCAGTTTGTAGTGGAAATATCACCTCAGTTTATAACCTTAGTGTGACCTTGGTTTGTAGTGGAAGCATTACCGCAGTTTGTGACCTTAATGTGACCTCGGTTTGAGATTGAAATATTACCTCAGTTTTTAACCTTAATGTGACCTCGGTTTGTTGTGGAAGCATTACCTCAGTTTGTGACCTTAATGTAACCTCGGTTTGTAGTTGAAACATTACCTCAGTTTGTATAATTAATGTGACCTCGGTTTGTAGTAGAACATGACCTCATATTGTAGCCTTAATGTTACATCAGTTTGAAGTGGAAATATTACCTCAGTTTGTAACCTTAATGTGACCTCGGTTTGTAGTGGAATCATTACCTCAGTGTGTGACCTTAATGTGATCTTGGTTTGTAATGGAAACATGTCCTCAGTTTGTAACCTTAATGTGACCTCGGTTTGTGGTGGAATCGTTACCTCAGTTTGTGACCTTAATGTGATCTTGGTTTGTAATGGAAACATGTCCTCAGTTTGTAACCTTAATGTGACCTCGGTTTGTAGTGGAAACGTGACCTCAGTTTGTAACCTTAATGTTACATCAGTTTGTAGTGGAAATATCACCTCAGTTTATAACCTTAGTGTGACCTTGGTTTGTAGTGGAAGCATTACCGCAGTTTGTGACCTTAATGTGACCTCGGTTTGAGATTGAAATATTACCTCAGTTTTTAACCTTAATGTGACCTCGGTTTGTTGTGGAAGCATTACCTCAGTTTGTGACCTTAATGTAACCTCGGTTTGTAGTTGAAACATTACCTCAGTTTGTATCATTAATGTGACCTCCGTTTGTGACCTTAATATGACCTAGGTTTGTAGTTGAAACATTACCTCAGTTTGTATAATTAATGTGACCTCGGTTTGTAGTAGAACATGACCTCATATTGTAGCCTTAATGTTACATCAGTTTGAAGTGGAAATATTACCTCAGTTTGTAAACTTAATGTGACCTCGGTTTGTAGTGGAAACGTGACCTCAGTTTGTGACCTTAATGTGACCTCGGTTTGAGATTGAAATATTACCTCAGTTTTTAACCTTAATGTGACCTCGGTTTGTTGTGGAAGCATTACCTCAGTTTGTGACCTTAATGTGACCTCGGTTTGTAGTTGAAGCATGACCTCAGTTTGTGGCCTTAATGTGACCTCAGTTTGTGACCTTAATGTGACCTCGGTTTGTAGTGGAAACATTACCTCAGTTTGTAACATTAATGTGACCTTGGTTTGAAGTGGAAGCATTACCTCAGTTTGTGAACCTTAATTTGACCTTGGTTTGTTGTAGAAACATTACCTCAGTTTGTGACCTTCATGTCACCTCGGTTTGTAGTGGAAACATTACCTCAGTTTGTAACATTAATATGACCTCAGTTTGTGAACCTTAATTTGACCTTGGTTTGTAGTGGAAAAATGACCTAAGTTTGTAACCTTAATGTAAACTCGGTTTGTAGTGGAAGCATGACCTCAGTTTGTAACCTTAATGTGACCTCAGTTTGTGACCTTAATGTGACATAAGTTTGTAGTTGAAACATTACCTCAGTTTAATCTTAATGTGACCTCAGTTTGTAGTGGAAATATTACCTCAGTTTGTAACCTTAATGTAAACTCGGTTTGTAGTGGAAGCATGACCTCAGTTTGTGACCTTAATGTGACCTCAGTTTGTGACCTTAATGTGACATAAGTTTGTAGTTGAAACATTACCTCAGTTTAATCTTAATGTGACCTCAGTTTGTAGTGGAAATATTACCTCAGTTTGTAACCTTAATGTGACCTTGGTTTGAAGTGGAAGCATTACCTCAGTTTGTGACCCTAATGTGACCTTAGTTTGTAGAGGAAGCATTACCTCAGTTTGTGAACTTAATGTGACCTCGGTTTGTAGTTTAAACATAACCTCAGTTTGTAACATTAATGTGACCTAAGTTTGTGACCTCAATGTGACCTCGGTTTGTAGTTGAAACATTACCTTAGTTTAACCATAATGTGACCTTGGTTTGTAGTGGAAGCATTACCTCAGTTTGTGACCTTAATGTGACCTCGGTTTGTAGTTGAAACATTACCTCATTTTTTTCATTAAAGTGACCTCCGTTTGTGACCTTAATATGACCTCGGTTTGTAGTTGAAACATTACCTCAGTTTGTGACCTTAATGTGACCTCGGTTTGTAGTTGAAACATTACCTCCGTTTGTAACCTTAATGTGACCTCGGTTTGTAGTGGAACATGACCTCATATTGTAGCCTTAATGTAACATCAGTTTGTAGTGGAAATATTACCTCAGTTTGTAACCTTAATGTGACCTCGATTTGTAGTGGAAACGTGACCTCAGATTGTAACCTTAATGTTACATCAGTTTGTAGTGGAAATATTACCTCAGTTTGTAACCTTAATGTGACCTTGGTTTGTAGTGGAAGCATTACCGCAGTTTGTGACCTTAATGTGACCTCGGTTTGAAATTGAAATATTACCTCAGTTTGTAACATTAATGTGACCTCGGTTTGTTGTGGAAGCATAACCTCAGTTTGTGACCATAATGTGACCTCGGTTTGTAGTGGAAAAATTGCCTCAATTTGTAACCTTAATTTGACCTCGGTTTGTAGTGGAAGCGTTACCTCAGCTTGTAACCTTAATGTGACCTCGGTTGGTAGTGAAAACATTACCTCAGTTTGTAACCTTTATGTGACCTCGAATTGTAGTGGAAGCATGACCTCAGTTTGTAACATTAGTGTGACCTCAGTTTGTAGTGGAGGCATGACCTCAGTTTGTAACCTTGATGTGACCTCGGTTTGTAGTTGAAGCATTACCTCAGTTTGTGACCTTAATGTGACCTCAGTTTGTAGTTGAAACACTACCTCAGTTTGTAACATTAATGTGACCTCAGTTTTTGACCTTAATGTGACCTCGGTTTGTAGTTGAAACATTACCTCAGTTTAATCTTAATGTGACCTCCGTTTGTAGTGGAAGCATTACCTCAGTTTGTGACCTTCATGTGACCTCGGTTTGTAGTTGAAACATTACCTCAGTTTGATCTTAATGTGACCTCCGTTTGTAGTGGAAGCATTACCTCAGTTTGTGACCTTCATGTGACCTCGGTTTGTAGTTGAAACATTACCTCAGTTTGAATCATTAATGTGACCTCCGTTTGTGACCTTAATATTACCTCGGTTTGTAATTGAAACATAACCTCAGTTTGTGACCTTAATGTGACCCTGGTTTGTAGTGGAAACATTACCTCAGTTTGTAACCTTAATGTGACCTCGGTTTGTAGTGAAAACATGACCTCAGTTTGTAACCTTAATGTTACATCAGTTTGTAGTGGAAATATTACCTCAGTTTGTGACCTTAATGTCACCTCGGTTTGTGGTGGAAACATTACCTCAGTTTGTAACATTAATGTGACCTCAGTTTGTGACCTTAATGTGACCTCAGTTTGTAGTTGAAACATTACCTCGGTTTGTAACCTTAATGTGACCTCGGTTTGTAGTGGAAGAATTACCTCAGTTTGTAACAGTAATGTGACCTCAGTTTGTAACCTTAATTTGACCTTGGTTTGTAGTGGAAACATGACCTCAGTTTGTGACCTTATTGTGACCTCGGTTTGTAGTGGAAGCATGACCTCAGTTTGAAACCTTAATGTGACCTCAGTTTGTAGTTGAAGCATGACCTCAGTTTGTAACCTTAATGTGACCTCGGTTTGTAGTGAAAACATTACCTCAGTTTGTAACCTTCATGTGACCTCGGTTTGTAGTTGAAGCATAACCTCAGTTTTTGACCTTAATGCGACCCCAGTTTGTGACCTTAATGTGACCTCGGTTTGTAGTGGAAGCATTACTTCAGTTTGTAACCTTAATGTGACCTCAATTTGTAGTGGAAGCATGACTTCAGTTTGTAACCTTAATGTGACCTCGGTTTGTAGTGGAAGCATTACCTCAGTTTGTAACCTTAATATGACCTCGGTTTGTAGTGGAAACATGACCTCAGTTTATAACCTTAATGTGACCTCGGTTTGTATTGGAAACATGACCTCAGTTTGTAACCTTAATGTGACCTCGGTTTGTATTGGAAACATTACCTCAGTTTGTAACCTTAATGTTACCTCGGTTTGTAGTTGAAACATGACCTCAGTTTGTAACCTTAATGTGACCTCGGTTTGTAGTGGAAGCTTAACCTCAGTTTATAACCTTAATGTGACCTCGGTTTGTAGTGGAAGCATGACTTCAGTTTATAACCTTAATGTGACCGCAGTTTGTAGTGGAAGCATGACTTCAGATTGTAACCTTAATATGACTTTTGGGTTATAATTAGCACTCTGTAAACATAACCTCAGTTTTTAACCTTATATGACTTCTGTTTGTAGCCTGGGAAATTTACTTGCTTGTAAGCTTAGTAATTTGATGTTGGTACAATGTAAATGAACGTAGATTTGGAAAATTATCTTGGTTTTTAACCTTGATGTTATGATGTTGGTTTGTAAGCTGGGAACATTACCTCAGTTCATAACCTAGATAACATGACTCCTTCACACACCTGTATACTGTATTTATATGATACTTTATATTTACAGAACTTTTAAAGTGAAGTGTAATGAAGTCTCACCAACTATTTATGATCAATGGGAGATCTGTCAATGCAGTATTTTCTTTCTAACTTTCTGATAAAGGCAAATAAGCGTCAAGCGAAGATTACATGAACTGCACTTCCATTCATCAGACCATGCCAGCAACCAAAGTCTTGTCCAATTCTTTAAAATAAGTACCACAGATTTCTGACAGTAGTTTGGAACTTAGTTTATTTATAGTTAATACAGTAAAATGTCCAGAGATCTCAAAGTGAGAGCTAAATATATGTATTACAGTCGTAGTTAAGTTTATTGTAACCTTTTCTCATCTATCATATATTGTTCATCTGTCTAATAATAATGGACTGTTCAAAACAAAAACGTGGCGTAAATGTTTTGTATATTCGTTACGTAAATATAATCTTTAAATCTTATATAAAAACTGATATAGAAGAACCTGTATATGTATTGTTTTTGTCTCAAAGTGAAATGTTTTGAACTAACATCTATAAATCAATGCCAATTGTACATTACAGTTGCTGATATAATTGTACATTACAGTTGCTGATACAATTGTACATTACAGTTACTGAACCAATTGTACATTACAGCTACCGATACAATTGTACATTACAGTTACTGATACAGTTGTACATTACAGTTGCTGATACAATTGTACATAACAGTTACTGAACCAATTGTACATTACAGTTGCCGATACAATTGTACATTACAGTTACTGAACCAATTGTACATTACAGTTGCTGATACAATTGTACATTACAGTTACCGATACAATTGTACATTACAGTTTCTGATACAATTGTACATTACAGTTACTGATACAATTGTACATTACAGTTACTGATACAATTGTACATTACAGTTGTAATTTTTACTTCTATACGTACTTAATGAAATTCACACACACTGTAAAATGATAATGTTTTTAATCATAATATTTACCTATTGAGCTTACGTGAAAAAGGAATGGGTGATAATTTCAGGATATAAAGAAAACTACATATAAAAAGGAATAAATCTTAAATGTTCTTAAATGATGCTGTACCATTGACCAACAAAAATAATTTAAATTTCAATATGTAATGTATACAAACAATCTAATAACATGTAACTGGATATATTAATACCATTGTGAATACTACATCATTGTATCATTACTACACAACTAACTCCTTTGTTGTTTCAACCCTTAATGTAAAAGATTTGGTAGATTCAATAAGATTTATCAGTTTGTAAATACAAAATATCAAAGGTTTACTTAATACACAGACAATGTACGTATTAAGCCTGTCACAATGTTTCCAAACCGACTGGTCCCTTTGTCAAGCTATGCCTGAGTGAGCGATTTGTATAGTTTACCTGTACAACTATGTGACAAAAGTATATATTTCATATGAACTCAACCCAGGACGTATCGAGAGCTTATACACATTGTGTCAAATAGAAACATATTTTGGTTCCTATTTTAATGTCTTTATGGTATCAAAATTGGAAGATTAAGGAGTCTTTAGATTTCATTTTGCCTTTTCCTATTTCTTTTATCTTGATTTTTTCTGTAAATGTTACTCCAGATCATGATTTAAGTTCAATAGAATTGATTCCATGATTCAAAATATTATCAATTCACTTTTATAAATGGATTTGATAATCGTTTTACTCAAATAGTGTTTTAGTGTTGGTAAGTTGGTAGGGGGGGGGGGAACTATCTTAATATACTATTTTCAAGGTTGGGTAAAGCCATAAAACGGTGAATTATCTATGAAATAGTTCAGGTTGTTTTTTATAATACTGTAGTTAATTTGTTCATCTACCTATTGGTGTGAGTACCCTCTCTGATCTACTCCAGAGCGCAAGCTAGTGAACTTTTCTTTTTAACTTAAGTACACTACGCTACCAAGTTAAGGTTGCTCCCAACTAAAGTGTCCAGTACCCGTCAGTATACACATTAACCTACCTACCAAAATTATATATGATCGGTGTAATACCAGGGTCGTGTTGTTCCTATACATACGTGTGTGATAACACTAACCTGCCTACTAAGGTGGTACATGATTTACCTGCCTACTACATTGAAATATGATCGGTGTGATAACACGGTCTAGTTGTTATTATATATACGTGTGTGATAACACTAACCTGCCTACTTCAGTGGTATATGATTTACCTGCCTACTAAATTGAAATATGATCGGTGTGATAACATGGTCTAGTTGTTATTATTTATTATTCTGTGTACACACCTACCTAGCTAATACAGTGAAATGTGACCGATGTAATACCAGGGTCGTGTTGTTACTATATATAAGACTTGTACACTCTAACCTATCTACTACAGTAATATATGATCGGTGAAATATCAGAGAGCAGTTTTTACTTTGTATACGTCTGTTTACACACACATATGTCTACTTCAGTAAAATGTGATCGGTGTAATACCAGGGTCGTGTTGTTATTATACGTCTGTGTATAGACTAGCCTTACAACAGTAATATATGATTGGTGTATTATCAGAGACCAGTTGTTACTATATATATGTATATCTACATACTTACCTACCTACTACAGTGATATATGATCGATGTAATACCAGGTTCCTGTTGATACTATGTATGCGTCTGTGTAAACACTTACCTACCTATTACAGTGATATATGGATCGGTGTAATACCGGTGATCGATTGTTACTATGTATGCGTCTGTGTAACCACTAACCTAGCTACTACAGTGATATATGGATCAGTGTAATACCGGGGATCGATTGTTACTATGTATGCGTCTGTGTAACCACTAACCTACCTATTACAGTGATATATGGATCGGTGTAATACCGGGGATCGATCGTTACTATGTATGCGTCTGTGTAAACACTTACCTAGCTACTACAGTGATATATGAATCAGTGTAATACCGGTGATCGATTGTTACTATGTATGCGTCTGTGTAACCACTAACCTACCTATTACAGTGATATATGGATCGGTGTACTACCGGTGATCGATTGTTTCTATGTATACGTCTGTGTAAACACAAACCTACCTATTACAGTGATATATGGATCGGTGTTATATCGGTGATCGATGTATACGTCTGTGAACATACTAGCCATGATCAGACGTCAGTTTCCTATATTGTTTGTGGTTGTCTCTGCTGGTAGACCGTCAGTTTCCAATATTGTTTGTGGTTGTCTATGCTGGGAAACTGTCAGTTTCCTT
>NW_018403380.1:0-101 GCF_002113885.1 Mizuhopecten yessoensis | reverse complement strand
CCTATATTGTTTGTGGTTGTCTCTGCTGGTAGACTGTCAGTTTCCAATAGTGTTTGTGGTTGTCTCTGCTGGTAGACTGTCAGTTTCCAATATTGTTTGTG
>NW_018403379.1:4890-60825 GCF_002113885.1 Mizuhopecten yessoensis | reverse complement strand
AAACCCCCTGCTGCTGTCTAGCACTGGCCGCGTGGAGCTCGCGCGCTGATCAATGAACACAGGTAAAATCTTTATGCTGACTTTAATCCGACAGTGCTGACTTATCGGACCGTGCTGACTTTAATCCAACCGTTCTGACTTTTAAACGACAATGCTGAGTATAACCCAACCGTGGTAAATTAAAGTGAATTTCAGTAAAAAGTCAGCATTGTTGGTTTATAGTCAGCATTGTACGAGTATAGTCAGCATGGTTGGGTTATACTACCATATTACGAGGATAGTCAGAATTTAGTAGCACTAGTGATGTGAAATCTGCCAGTATCTATGAAAGCCATTTTGTCATTCAAAACATTCGACACTCAAGCTAGGTCCCTGGGAAGTTTAGGGATTGCTCCACCACCTGTCTATCAACCAGGAAAATCAGTTGCCTACTTGTACCTGGGTAGAAACCTTTCAGCAAGCCAATATCATATATGTAAACCGTCACCGTGCGCGCGCAACCGTAATTCAGTCGGTGAAGGGGGACCCACAAGGACACCATCATGCTTCTCTACCGGCTATTCAGATATCAAAGAGGCCTTGATACATTATAAGTGGAGTATCGTATCTGTGCATGAAAAGGAGAGTACGGGTAGACGACACAGAGGTTGACGACCCGTAAATTAGCTCTGTTGCATTGTTTCAAGGCCTGCAAGTAACATGCCTCTAAAACCATGGAAGGTCACCTATTTCAATGGCCGTGGTAGGGCGGAAGGTATCCGGATGGTACTCGTGGAGGCTGGGGTGCCGTTCGAGGACATCCGTATCACCAAACAGCAATGGGCAACAATGAAAGAATGTAAGTTCATACAACTGTGTACTTCGTTGTCACAGCCTTGTATACAGACATACATAGTAATTAAAGGTAAACATTCGTGGATAGCAGCAATCGTGTAGCGTTATTTGCACCATGTAAACAAATACACCTAACAACCATGAAGGTTTATTGACGTGTTGGTTAATTATTCACATCGTAAATCCGGCATTCGAGAGCACGTTAGTACACGTGGACGCATCAGAGTGGATATCCTCAGATAAAATGCTAATTTATACGACTCCAGTATGACATGATGTATATTTATTACAGTCTAATGCATCCTCGATGTTCTGGGGTTACGCGCTCTGCACCCCTGGAATATGTCATAGCAAAATTGAAGGCACGAAGATAGCTGTTTGATTGGTCTCGGGTAAAAAACCCACCTGACCAATAGCTAGGATGATGCCTGTCATTTGAAGATTACAAAGGAGACACGCTCGACTTCAAAGTCTGTCATTTTTTACCAATACATGACCGCGAGATTCTTTTAATGTATATCAAAGGATCAACAAGGTGGCGCACACTGAGCGTTCAATTTTGCTATGACATATTCCAGGGATGTAGAGAGCGAAAGTGAGCGTAACCCCTGGCTATCAAGGATGAGTCTAATGGTTGTCATACATGTATATATATATATATATATATGTGTGTGTGGGGCAAAGAAGTAATTCCAATAGTGTGGACAAGTTTAGGTTGTCAAATTTTCGGAGCGATCCGCTCCTTTTTCAAGACACAGTGAAACAGAACAGTTACATGTACATATACATCATATTACAAGAAGATAGAATTGATATACTATAATTAAAAATATAGCTATTATATAAAACCAATAGTCCCCTCGGCTAAAGACAGCCGAAGGCAGCAATTAAGCTGAGAGCATCGCGAACAAGGAACGCTGATGTAGAGGACCTATTCTTGCGCAAGATGCCAACGGTATATACATGTATATATACCGTTGTCCTGACACTTGATGCATGGGTCAAGTTTAAGAGGAGTGTCATGGACCGAATATCGACAATTCCGTCTTTATTCCGGATTACCCTCCTGGACACCTTGTGGTTTTCCCCTTGTACTTTGTCCGTTACAATCTTTCCTTTATAAATATTTTGCTATATTTTTATCGATCTTGAATTTGTGTTATGGATTTGTTGCCATTGAGGTATTATTTCCTGGGAATGTCAAATATCATTTATCAAAATGGAAATCAATAACTGGATAGGTTTAGAAAATATATTTCATCGATGCTTGTCCAAAATAACTCGTTCGAATTATACACGAATTTAAAGGTTTTTGTTTAAAGGTAAACACTCTTGAGTGACTTAGGGAACACGGGTTTAGTGATGTGATTCATACAAAATGGCAAAAGAGAAATTTGATCCTGTGGAACAAATATTTGTTTAAAAAGACCGATCATTTTAACGTATTGTCCTTATATGAACTGGCGTTTATTGTAATACACTACTTTCAGCGTGCAATGAGCTATTTTTGGTATATGTATGTCTTCCTCGAGCGACGTTATAATATATATTCAATATAAACAATTGACAAAATAGGTAAACAACATAAGGTAGCAAATGTGACATACTAGTCACCATAATGATGTAAAGACAGGCCATGTAACGCTTACACTTACTGTAGTCAGTAGACAGCACAGAAAACATCCACTATTCTACAGTAACCAACTTAGTAGTAATGTCATATACGATTATTCAACTGGAAACACAATAACTTCTATTAATATAACTACGTCTCTACTCTAGAATTATGCATTAGGAGCTAATCAGTTACCCTGCTGTTTTTTTTTTTTAATAAATACAAGATAAAGGTGGTACACGACAGGCGTCAGAAAAATGTGGTTGTTTAATACTTTGGCCGTGGGAAGTTAAAACGAACTAAAATGTGTTTAAGCAATATCGTCTAATCAAATACATCAGGACGTAAATAGAACTACAAATGTAGGCATAGGAAATTAAATTAGTTGCCTATAAGTGTAGTGGCAAAGATATCCTGAGCAGTAGTAATATTAATTTAATTAAATATATCAATCAAAATAACACATGAGTTCATGTAGTGTAGCCTACACACGCGTATGGTCTAAAACACGTTACATTAAATGACTCTAGATGTTTTTCTTTTTACGAAGTTAAGTTAAAACGAGATATCGAAGAATCTTCACTTGTTTCACATTGATATTGTATGTGTCTTATAAATTGTAGAGGTGCCAGTTTATCAATATACTGTTTAAACTGAACTCAACTGAAGACTTGGAGTGGGTTTCGTTATTATAATATGAAAATGGAAACACATTTAGTATCTCCTCCATTACCTAGAACATATCTGAGTATTTGCAACAATTTTTTGTGTGTGACCATTTTCAAGGCTTCAACGTCGTCATTTCGACCTCGCCGTCGTCATCAGTTCTTGGTCGTAATAGTTCTGACATCATGGTGGGTGATTTTCAATAATAGGCACAAACGTACAACATAAAATAGGGTGTGTTTTCTGTATTTAACTTGGAATAAACACATGTACAAGAAAAACGCTCCACTGACTGTTCATTTTCATCAACAGTTTTCATAGATATCTGTAAATTTTACATTGTTCATGTTGAGGTAGACGTAGCACTGAATGCATAGATGGACACTGAGACTATCAAATTCAGTGAACATCTTTTTTCATTACAACTTTGTTCAGGGTCCCTGTCCTTCTGGCGACCAAAACACTAGATCATTCTCTGCTAGTGTTTCTTACTTACAGTTAAACCCATTATTTATACATGTTACAGATGAAGGAATATGTAAGGTGCATGTGAACGACTCACAACCCTAATATATTCCCGATATCTTGCTTTCTAAAAAGAAGGTAAACAGTAATCCTTTGTGTCCAATATAAAAATAATTTTGTTATGTTAACTATAACAAATACTGTAAGAATGTATCTCGTTATAATTGTTCATTCTTTGCGAGGTAAAATGTACGTACGGTACTTGTCACAGTCATAATGGCGTCGTGTCAAAACCTATGGTATTGGATATAAGTAGTAACCTGTCTTTGTTGATGACTTACAGCCACGCCTACACACACCCTTCCCATCCTGGAGCTGGAAGACGGAACCGTTCTCAGTCAGTCATCGGCCATCCTCAGATACCTTGGTAGGAAATTTGGTAAGCACACTAAATGTATTCCTGCTACATTAGTAATAATTTTTCAGTTTTGAATGTATTGACCGTGTCAAACCTTAGTCAAATATTTAAACTCAATTTGGATAAAAAGAAAGAATCGAGATACAAAGTTCTAAAGGTTACCTTTGATTATCGTTTCAGATATTTACATTGTATCTCCTCTTGATAAAGAAAACGTCCCTTCTAAAAGTGTTTGTGTTGACTTTCAATTACAGATTATGTCGATATCGTTTAAAAATTGTGTCGTCATAAGTAAAACCGAATGTCAGTGGCAGACATATACTTTTCTGTTCTGGCTTTCAACGATTTTACATTTACCCTATATGGATCAGATTCGACTCTAAAATGACTATGTCGTAAACGATGCTGTTAACGAAACAATTTTAATAGGTATGTACAGTGACAATATCACGGAGCAGTACAGAATCGACTTGGTCATGAACATGATAGATGATTTAGTGGACAAGATACTTGTACCAACACTTTTGGAGAAGGACCCCGTTCTGAAGGCAAGTACGGATATCTGTGCTACATTGCTTTTAAAAAACTGTGTTACATTGAACAGATAAATGGTCACGTAACCACGCAATATCACGTGTATTACACGTCCACATAACTGATAATACGTACGATCACGTGATAGTCACAATGCGATTTCCCAAAACGTCGTTTATTCCAATCATTGACTGCTTTGTTGTGTATATGCAGTCGTTCTCTTATTAAGGAAAGGGTTTTGCTTTTGCAGAAGATTTTTAACATATTTATCTGTTGAGGAATTTCAAATCGTACTGTATCTGTTGTCAACCTCAACAAAGCCTTCTCATCAAATAGCAAATGAGTCAATAAAGTTTAAACTTTTATGAAGAAAATATTTGATAGTATAAGTAATCATGTAATAAAAGAGTTATTTAACGTCTGATGGTATTGCCAGAAACATTTGTCCCTCAGTCAGGAAGTTGGGAATGTGTTATGTATCACGAGAACGCAAGCTTCTCTAGTCAAATATGTGTAACCATACTATGGAAATACCTCTATAATATACCCAGTGCGAGAAATATTAGGATAAAAAGCAATTTGATAAAAATATCCGTGGAAGTCGCGAAAAAAGGGATGAAAAACGACTTTCAATAATAAAAACAAACCAAATGAATTATCAAATAACTTTTCAGGCCGGGAAAATGAAAACGGTTGAGGCCGAAGATTTACCTGGTTACATGAAAGTACTAACAAGGGAACTCAAAGCAGGAGGTAATGGGTTTTTCGTCGGAACAAAGGTATTAGTGCCATGATAGATAACGAATAAGAGAAACCCCGTAAACCTTTCTTAATCCAACGCTACATGGACAGTGACGAAACATGTTCTATATAAATGTGCTTGTATTGTGACGTAGTTGAAGGTTGATGTCAACTTGTTGATAACAATATAATCAGAATTTGACCCTTTAACATATTCATTATTTTCCTAAGAGCTTGTTTCTAGACAAAATATATTATGTTATGGACTACTGATTGTAAAATTATTCTTGTTGTTTCCTGTCTTGGTCTCGGTATGATGAAAGTTTTGTACAAACCCTAAAGATGATCAACACATCTCACTATACTTCTTTTTTTTTCTGTTTAAGCTTTCTATAGCCGATGTCAAAATCTTCACTGTCATTGAAAACATTGCAGGCGCTTTTCCAGCAACTATGGCAAAATGGGATGACTTAAGGGAATTCAAAAAGAGCATAGAATCTCGACCTAGGATAGCTGCTTGGATAAAGGATAGACCGAAATCATGGTTCTAGGTTGTTCTTTGGACAGAGTCAAACAATAGAAGTCTCATTATTCCCGTGAAAGTCTGTACATTTCATTATCATAAGCAAATCACTCGAGAGACATGATTCATTTCTATTCGTGATGGTATGTTATGGCTGTGAATACGCTGTGTAATGTAGAATACTTGCAATGTTGTAGGGGGAAATTCTCAAAAACGTCATTTATTTCGAAAGTTGAATGTCAGTGTGTGTGTGTGTGTGTGTGTGTTTGGGAAAATTAAGACCACCATCTTTCCTATTCACGTTTTGTCATCATAACCAATAAGCTTTTTTTTTCAATTTTATATAAAGATAGACACATTTTAGAATATTGCATTATTTTGTTCTGTTATGTTTCGTCCTTTGTCTCTTACAATCTTTCAAACTTACATCTATTTGGGTGAGCTTTTTATGAAAAGATATATATAAGATATAGGAGGCACGGTAGTCTAGTGGTAAGACGCCGGGCTCTTGACCGAAGGGTTGCGGGTTCGAGTCACGGCACTGCACTGTGTTGTATCTTTGAGCAAGATACTTTCCTCCGCCGCTTGTTCCAGTCTACTCAGCTGTAAAAGAGTACGTGGTTGGGCAGTGCTAGAATTGTTGAATGCTCGCTGTTGGTGCCGAAATGGCAGCTCCGGCTGTATGCTTCCCGGGTGTTGAGAAAAGTATTGGCTGGTTGCAAAGGCCCTATAACCAAGGATGCTAATTTGTGAACCGCTTTGAGACGACCTACGAACAAAGCGGTATGTAAGAACCTCGAGTTATTATTATTATGAATTATATATGTATGGTGCTCCAGATGGCAGAGTGTCTTTATATGGGTGGACACCGTTGTACCCGGAGAATACCCACGTCGGACAGGTGACCTTACCTTCATGTCCGGGGGATCGGGGAATCGAGATCTGACCGTCTTGGTGGTAAGCGAATGCGTTATCCACTGCAACACCCTACCACCAATCATGTACAGTTTATTTAGTTTTGACAGTATTGAACATTTATTTTCATTGGTATTTATCAGTAGATGCCACACATCTTCAGAATATTTTAACTTAATGTTGTTCGGACATTTTGCTGCACAATATTGTCACGTGTCAAGGAATATCTATCAATAATGAAAAAAAAACAATCCTGAAATGCCGTGAACAACATTAAATAACATTTTAGAATGTAGATCAAATGTTGAGGCCAGTGAAAATAAACTGCAGAAACCATGAATATGTCCGTTAGCTGAAGAAGTTTCAGAAATAATTTAATTAACGCAAGAACAGAATAATATGATTCAAAGAATTCAAAGAGCAATGGTTAATAATTTTAAAGAACTGAGAGCGTAAACGAAACCAAACTCTTTAGTACAAAAGAATAAACTTAAAGGATCCAGAAACAGAAATGGCTGAAATACATCAAAGGATAACTAACTACACATGTTTTAAGTGGAATCAACAGCGCAAAATCAATTTATATGTATCGATGTCTTCAGTTTCGAAGATTGCTGCCAGAATGAATCTAAGTTGAGACAAACTACCTATTTACAAACCTTTTACACACACATTCGTGTCGAACATTTCAAACTGATCTACTCGAAAGAAACTAAGGCAATTTACGTACACAAGTTTTTAACATTATGATAAGGTGAAGGCGATAACGAAGTATCATTTGAACTGCTCTCGCACCGGATATGATATGACGTTTTATATGCTACCATCGTTACAGTAACAACGCATGATATTTTGTTGTGGAGTGAGCCACCATAATTAAACATATAAAAACATTACATCTGAAGAAGCTTCACTGCTCAAACTCGACTGTAGGTATTTGCCGCTGGTAGATATGATTAGCATGAATATTTTTTCAATGTGAAATGTGTATTTCTGGACAAACGAAGGACATTGATATGGCTTGGACAGACCGTCTGAGGGAAATATGACTATACAAATACTTTAACGAATTCACAACTTTTAGCTATAACAGATAGTCTACAGTATATTTAAACTGAAATCGATGTACGGAGTATCGCTGTTTTAACGTAGCGCTACGGCCATCCTCGGGGACTGATAGTCTACCAGCAGAGCTCGGCCTTCCTTGGGGACTGATAGCCCACCAGCAGAGCTCGGCCATCCACGGGGACTGACAGTCCACCATCAGAGCTCAGCCATCCTCAGGGACTGATAGCCCACCAGCAGAGCTCGGCCATCCTCGAGGACTGATAGTCTACCAGCAAAGCTCAGCCATCCACGGGGACTGACAGTCCACCAGCAGAGCTCGGCCATCCACGGGGACTGACAGTCCACCAGCAGAGCTCGGCTATCCTCGGGGACTGATAGATCACCAGCAGAGCTCGGCCATCCCTGGGGACTGATAGTCCGCCAGCAGAGCTCGGCTTTCCTCGGGGACTGATAGTCCACCAACATAGTTCAGCCATCCTCGGGGACTGATAGTCCACCAGCAGAGTTCAGCCATCCTCGGGGACTGTAACTGTACGAAGAAACGAGGTATTTTTCCGAAAACTTTGTACATAGAGAAAGTCAAACTAAGAAAATATGTTCTGCACGATATTGCCATGACGTCCATTTAGACCCCATCAAAGGATGCTGAGATCAATCATGAATTCGTGCGTATTTACATAAAATTATAATACCTGATTATTATTTGTTCGACCCAGGGTTAAGGTATGTTTTATTTGACCGAGTAAAATTGAAAAGACACAACTTGGATACAGTCGGATCTCTGGAGTTATTCCTCATACAATGGTAGCGATACACACTACAATGTACAGCTAGATATTATATTTTCTGATTCCTTACGAGTCCTTTAACAGTTGTATTATTATTCCTTTGGTCGTCTCTGCAGCCAATTCTTGATTTCCGGAATTTCCGTTACCCTTTTGCAATGCGCCTCTAGTTTCTCGTTTCCGGTATAGGCCTTTACCGCGTCATCGCCGTAAAAACTTTTGATTCCATCAAAAATGCTGAATACATAAAGATCAGCGATCGTCACCTGGAAATACATAATAAGACCATACCGTTTTTAATAAAATTAAATAGAAATTGTTTGTACGCAATATGAACCACTGGCTAAACAAGATACATTCATACGCGCCGCACAGCTGTGAACACGTAATCGGGAACATACCAAGAAGAGAAGCACATATTTGAAAATTTGGTGTAAAGATGCAGAAAGCAACACAGTTTTTTTCTGTGCGAAAGGGCTGTTTCGTTAGGATTTATCAGTGGTACTACGGTTAAGAAAAGGACTAAGAAACCCATGCCTTAAGTGTTCTGAAACATATGTAGAATACAGCGAAAAGGAACGGTTACTCTAAACTCTTTATGTGATACACCTTTTAGCGAGATAGGGTCCTTGTTTTGTAAGGCGTAATCAAAATGTGTATGCAATACACATTCCTAATGTAAAATCTTTGTAAATTTATTCAAGACAATATCTCTATGATGGGAATAATGATGCCAAACAATATATGCACAAACAAGGGTACCCATTGGCCAATAAACATTACTCAGAAGCTAGTTCTGTATTATTAAAGACGAATCAAAGGGCATCACGTGGTTAGCGAAGTATTATGTATAATAAACTGGCTTACAGTCGATCCAACCATCCAGCCGTTGCCGCCATTGTTGTTACACAGAATCTCATAATAAATCGCCACAAATTTCGGTAACGTTGTGTCAAAGAAATTCTTTATAGCTTCAGTCTGAAATTAAATAAAATTAAGCCATAAAGATACGCTAATGTAAAGTTCCCATTAACAGATGATAAACATGAACTTTGCTTCAACTCGTCGGAAATAACTTACATAAACTGTTTAATACGTATATAAATACGATTAAAATAGAAACAGAAAAGCTGCCATTGTTTTGATATCTCTGCCAATATAGTTAATGAACCGTATATTGAGGAATTTTCATAAACATCGCTAATTAGTATAGACAATTTCACATAGAACGCAAATAGCAGATATTTTCACATACGCAACATGGATCTCATAACAAATTAAGATGTTTTCACATATAACGCTAATCAATGTAGATATTTTTACATATACGTAACGTTAATCAATATTGATATTTTCACATAAAACGCTAATCAATGTAGGTACAGTTACATAAAGCACTAATCAATGTAGATAATGTTCACATATAACGCAAATCAATGCAGATAAACTTCAAAGTTAATGCAGATCTGTAGGTCATCACAAACAATCAATGCCTATCCATGTAAAAAATGCCAACACAAAAAACGTTTTTACTAAAGATAAGAACATACTTTCTTGTCCGGGTCCTTTTCGTAAAAAAACTTGATAAGATCTTTGACAAAATCCTCGGTGGTTTCTAAGATGACGTCTACTTCAGTGTTCTCCGTATTGCCGTTACCATACAGTCCTGGAAAAGTACACACAAACACGATTTATTATCTCATACCGAGTCATCCCAGTTGAGATGGAACCGGTCTGTGCCAGTTTATAGTAAACAAGGATTAAAATGTACACGGCATCTAACCGATTACGTTATTATAACAATGAACTATTGTTCTTTTTACATAGTTACTGCATACTTCCCACCTCTCACAATGGAAAAATGTGGGCAATAAATCACTTGCTACCACAGTCCACTGCACACATAATCCCCTTTCAAGGCCAATCATGATTACATGACCATGAAAGGGGGTGTGCCCCGTGGACTGTGGCCACAAATGCTGTAAGAAAGGGTAGATAATCAATCAGTGAGTAACGATGAAGTCAATACAGTAGAGGATAAACTTAGTTGACACATTCCAAATAAGGGGAAAAAATGAAAGTTAAAAATGGTAATTTCATGATTGAAAAACCCAAACAGATTTCCTTATCACGTGAGAGGATAAGCATTTCCCGGAAAAGTTTATAATCTTAAGGAGCTGTTCCTTTATATAAAATTGCACATTCAAATATACCATTCATTGAAAGAACTGGAATACCTTAGGGATTGATAAACCCTTTCATTGTATGTATGAAAATGGTTTCAGTATCCTGTACCTTTGCCACATCTTGAAAATTAAACTGAAAATGTAGTCAGAAATTCAACATTGTTTCCCGTATTTTGAACAGACACTCCTTACCTTCCCTGACACTGGACCTGGATAGTAATCCAAAAACACTTGTATCCATTATGAAGGATACACTCAGACTGGGCTATTGAGAATCTTACCTGGTTATGATTAGTACTCACTCACATAGGTACATGTAAATTATCTGCAGTGTAGGGTAGGTAAAAAGATTGTCCAGGTGAACATTTTTTACTCAACTTTTCTGTTTTGTTCGAGTTGGGAAGCATGCAGTAAGCCAGTTATTGCATGATTTCTCGTCACTCGGGACTTATTACACCCTCGCTTCGCTCGGGTGTAATAAATCCCTTATTACTCGAAAACCATGCAATAACCTTTACATGTTACCCTTCACTTGTTCACTTCCTTACGTATGATCAATACAATATTCCCATACTTTAAGGATGTACACCTCTGAGAAGTCAAAAATTCCTGTATTAAACTTTTTTTCTTATATGGATTTTTGGAAAAAGGAGTTAATGGCATAGTAGAAAATGCAAAAAATAATATATGTCGGTGTGTTCGTTTTTGTGTTATGATCGGTCAAAGATACCAATTTAACAAAACATGGGATTTTAGGTGATTTTTTGGGTTTTCACCATTTGCAGAACAAATTCATACAATCTTCCAAGTTTGTTATCAGATATGTATGAATGTTTGTAGAATTGATGAAAATATTATTTTCTTTTGAATTATGAAAGTAAAATGTCTAAATCTTATTCTTTTAACTCAGAAAGCCGATTTTAGTTACCCCTTCCCCCTATTTTTTAATAAAAAATGCTAATTTTTTACCATTTTTTGCAGATTAAACGCCTGATATAAAAAGTTCTGGTATTAAACGTTTTTTTAATATTTAATGAATTAAATGAAAATTTGTTTCTCTTTCTAAAACATCTACAAACATGGGGGGTCAGTGTGCTTTTTTTTGTCCCTTTATCATTTGTGTTATTCTTTACCTTTTTCGGGATTAAAAAACAAAAGTGCTTCAGTTATGTAAAAAGTGTAAAATAAATATCAATAATGTATAATTTTCCTGTTTGTTGCCTATTATTTTTATCATATTGAACATTATAAAAATGTACAGCAAAATTGAACCTGCTATAATCAAAAATGGCGACACAATGACAATTTAAGTGATCAATCTAGTGTCAAAAAAGGTGAAATTTTGGCCTTTTTTGAAGTGCAAGTAATACACATTAATACACATTTTTAAAAATTGCCGCCGAATTGGTCATTTTTTTAAATTCTTGTAAAAGAAGTTCTACAAACAACAGGCATTTAGTTTTTTGACATATTTTTCAGATGCGTGTTTGCTAATAAACTTGATCATAATTTGTTAAATATTACAAAAACCAATTACACCAGATCGAAACGAGACTTAAACGTGATTGAAACCTCAGAAGAGTACATCCTTAAGGGTGTGACAGAGAAATCTCCATCCCAAGGGATGATTTCTTTGGGTGTCTTATGCGAGGCTCTGTCGATGGTTTGACAACCAAATAACAACCCCTAGGGTTGGAGATTTCTCGCCTAAGGTAAGAGAATTATTGTTTTTCTCGTTCAAGGTAGAGCATGATTGTTTTTCTCCCATCAGTCCAATACTATGTTTAAAAACATCACTTTTCAGTATTTGTAATCTCTTTGTTATCCTGATTTGCATACAAGCTCTCCCGTCAAGAGCTGATTATTAGGTCATATCTGATTATTCCCGTTACGTCAAAGTAGTGTTTCTTTCTGCGTGCAATCAGTCATACCCTAGGGGTGACAGAAAAATCCTAATAGATTCAATGGGAGGAAAAGACCTCCCTTAAAATGCTAAATGGAAAGAAACAATACAACGACGTCAGGAGAACAATTATTCATGACGTCACAACCTGCTTTGGTCAGACATCAATTGCTAATTAAACATACCAGACTACAGACAGTAGAGTTGTGATTGAGATAGTATGCTGGAATAATATAATATCTCACCTCCTTGAGGGTGAGATAGGGGATTCTCTTACCCTGGACAGGTGTATCCACACTTTGACCGATTTGAGATTAATAGAATCTTTTACTACCTTGAGGGTGTGACAGAGAAACTTCCAACCCGAGAGGTGATTTTTCGATGTCTTACCCGAGGGTCTGCCGAGGGTGAGACAACCAAAAAATCACCTGAGGGTTGGAGATTTCTCTGTTACACCCCTAAGGTAAGGGATTACTAATTTTCTCCCATCCGACTAGTTCAGTCACAACTCCATCAACAGTAGTGTAAACAAAAACACATGTGGGGTATGCATATCGTCATTCACATTTGATGACGCCACAATTACTGGTGACACATTTTTATGACGTCATAATTGTACACGTGCTAATCGGCACGAGGCTATCTCCCCCTAGGGGGTGACAAGCTAATCTAAACCAGAGGGTTGATATTCCCCTTTCTCACCCTCAAGAGGGTGAATGATTCTTTTTCGCTTACCATGTTCATCCCTTATATATCATATACATAATGTAATATTTCAATTCCTACTCAAGTTGTACTCAATGCAACTAACAAATGTAACCTGTTTCATTTGCCTATGAAATTGACAAAATCAACATTGCATGTGCATATGATTTTGTAAAGGGAGATAACTATTGACATGTTTAAACGAAGAAGATACCACTTGATGAGATTTTACATTTTCATTGAAGCTACACAAGGAGTTGTTCAAACAACCAAAAACAATAAATTATGTACTTCCCTAGAAATTCCCTCTAGCTAACCATTCTGCCTCTTGTATCAGTATCAACCCTTGGTACAAATTGAAAACAATATAGATCCATGTGGTCCTGTCTTATATGAAATGCAGTCGAACAGTCATATCAAATTGTTTCTTCTTTTTAAGCCACGTCTGGTTCCTGTCTAATTCGACGTTCAATTACTGCAGTTTTACATTCCAGAAGATCTAGAACCCCGAAATTCAGCGGCTCTCCACTTCGAGCTAGTAAAAAGATGGCTGCCGTAGACTCGCAGCTGAGCCTAGCCATGTGCACCGCGTCTAGACATTATCCTTCCGGGATGACGCGTCAGAAAATATATTATAGATTCATCAACAAAAAATTAAATATGACATTTAAAATATGGAATTGTGTTTTGTTTCTATATAATTTGGCTGTATTAAACTATCAACGTACACCATCATGTTGTGTGATGGTCCTTCAATGACAGACTATATTCTTTTACATTACGTCAATACGTAGATTTGCACAAGATCCAGAACCTGGGACAAACTGAATGAACTTCACAAGTTTCAGTTATAGTAAAAACACACGTTGATTGAAATATAAGGTTTGAATTTTGCTTTGGTCGATGTCATGAGGTGATGTCATGACAGGACTTGTCCCCGCGCGTCGTAACGTCACATCATATTACACAGTCATACCACGTCTCCGAGCGACGTAACGTGACATCATACTTCACTGACATACATCGTCTCTGAGCGTCGTAACGTGACATCATGCTACACGGTCATACCACGTCTCCGAGCGTCGTAACGTTACATTATACTACACGGTCATATCACGTCTCTGAGCGTCGTAACGTGACATCATACTACACGGTCATACCACGTCTACCAGCGACGTCACGTGATATCATACTACACTGACATACCACGTCTACGAACGTCGTAACGTCACATCATACTTCACGGTCATACCACGTCTCTGAACGTCGTTACGTCACATCATATAACACGGTCATACCAGGTCTCCGAGCGTCGTAACGTCACATCATATTACAATGTCATACCTCGTCTCTTAGATTCGTAACGTGACATCATGCTACAGTTTCATATCACGTCTCCGAGCGACGTTTCATGACATCATAATTAACGGTCATACCACGTCTCCGAGGGACGTAACGTGACATCATACTACACTGTCATTCCACGTCTCCGAGCGACGTAACGTGACATCATACTACATGGTCATACCACGTCTCCGAGCGACGTTACATGACTTCATAATTAACGGTCACACCACGTCTAAGAGCGTCGTAACGTGACATCATACTTCACTGACATACATCGTCTCCGAATGACGAAACGTGACATCATACTAAATTGTAATACCACGTCTCTAAGCGACGTAACGTGACATCATACTACATGGTCATACCATGTCTCCGAGCGTCGCAACGTGACATCATGCTAGTGCCATACCACGTGTCCGAGCGACGTAACGTGACATCATACTTCACTGACATACATCGTCTCCGAGCGTCGAAACATGACATCATACTAAACTGTCATACTACGTCTCCGAGCTTTGAAACATGACATCATACTACACGGTCATACCACGTCTCCGAGCGTCGTAACGTGACATCATACAACACGGTCATAACACGTCTCCGAGCGTCGTAACGTGACATCATTTTACACGGTCATACCACGTCTCCGAGCGTCGTAACGTCACATCATACAACACGGTCATAC
This sequence comes from Mizuhopecten yessoensis, assembly GCF_002113885.1. Taxonomy (NCBI): domain Eukaryota; kingdom Metazoa; phylum Mollusca; class Bivalvia; order Pectinida; family Pectinidae; genus Mizuhopecten; species Mizuhopecten yessoensis. The sequence goes on along the minus strand of NW_018403379.1, from coordinate 45,435 downwards.
CAAGTCTCCCAGCGTCGTAACGTCACATCATACTACACGGTCATACCACGTCTCCGAACGTCGTAACGTCACATTATACTACACGGTCATACCACGTCTCCGAGCGTCGTAACGTCACATCATACAACACGGTCATACCACGTCTCCNCACGTCTCCGAGCGTCGTAACGTCACATTATACTACACGGTCATACCACGTCTCCGAGCGTCGTAACGTCACATCATACAACACGGTCATACCACGTATCCGAGCGTCGTAACGTGACATCATATTACACGGTCATACCACGTCTCCGAGCGTCGTAACGTCACATTATACTACACGGTCATACCACGTCTCCGAGCGTCGTAACGTGACATCATACTACACGGTCATACCACGTCTCCGAACGTCGCAACGTCACATCCTACTTCACGGTCATACTACGTCTCTGAGCGTCGTAACGTAACATCATACTACACGGTCATACCACGTCTCCGAACCTCGTAACGTCACATCATACAACACGGTCATACCACGTCTCCGAACGTCGCAACGTCACATCATACTTCACGGTCATACTACGTCTCTGAGCGTCGTAACGTGACATCATATTACACTGACACACCGCGTCTCCGAATGACGAAACGTGACATCATACTACAAGGTCATACCATGTCTCCGAGCGTCGTAACGTGACATCATATTACAATGTCATATCTCGTCTCTTAGATTCGTAATGTGACATCATGCTAAAGTGTCATACCACGTCTCCGAGCGACGTTTCATGACATCATACTACACTGTCATACCACGTCTCCGAGCGTCGTAACGTGACATCATACTTCACGGTCATACAATTGTACCATGTTTCCGAGTGACGTAACGTCACATTATGCTACACTGGCATACCACGTCTTAGAGCGAAGTTGCATGACATCATACTACAGTGTCATACCACGTCTCCGAGCGTCGTTACATGACATCATGCTACAATGTCATACCACGTCTCCGAGCGAAGTTACTTGGCATCATACTATAGTGTTATACCACGTCTCCGAGCGAAGTTACTTGGCATCATACTATAGTGTCATACCACGTCTCCGAGCGTCGTTACATGACATCATACTACACGGTCATACAACGTCTCCGAGTGACGTAACGTGAAATCGTACTACACTGACATACCACGTCTCCGAGTGACGTAACGTACTACACTGACATACCACGTCTCCGAGCGAAGTTACTTGGCATCATACTATAGTGACATGCCACGTCTCCAAGTGACGTATTGTGACACCATACTGTTGTCACATACCGTGACACCATATGCATACTGTTGTCACATACCGTATTCCCGGGCGATGTAGCGGACCATGGCGCCAGACTGACAAATAATATGTTCGTCAACTTCCAGTATTGGGAGCATGCCCTGTGGAGTACCTGAAATATATGAATTCAATAAATGAAAAAAACGCAGTAAAGCCATGTTATTAAGTCCATATCAGAGGAAATATACATCAGAGTTATAACTCTAGTGAAAATCCTGTCATCTGATTAGTCGAAACAATGTTTTTTTCATTTCACACTGTCACAATCGCTTTAACATTAAATGAATCGAAAGGTGCTTCCCAACGCCATAGGAACTAGTGTCAGTGTGTGTGACAGTGCGAAATAGTGACCGCGCCATGTTTTTTTCTCTCGGTATATAAAATTAAAACTGCATTCATTAGAGTGTGACGGTGCATAGGGTCACCTCTCGGATATCACTGTCACCCTCGGATTCACCCAGTGTGATTCCCTCGGGGTGACCCTGGGCAACGTCACACTCTAATGCGAGTAGTATTTATATAATAATTCTTTTTTTTTTAAAGTAAATAAATGATTATAATCATTAAAGAAAAATGTCAATAAAAAAAGATAGGTACAGAGGGCCTTATTGCTCACCTGTGTATATAAACATTCAAAATATTGTCATTAATAGTAACACTGCAACTGTAAGGGAGGGGAAGGGTGGGAGAGAGAGTAGGAAGGGAGGGAGAGGGAGGGCGAGTAGGAAGGAAGGGATGATAGTAGGAAGGGAGGTAGAGTAGAAGGAGAGGTGGGAGATTAGGAAGGGATAAGAGGGAGAGTAGGAAGGGAAGGGAGGGGAGTAGGGAAGGGAGTGGAGTAGGAAGGGAGGGGGAGGGAGAGTAGGAAGAGAGGGAGAGGGAGAGTAGGAAGGGAGGGGGAGGGAGAGTAGGAAGGGAGGGGGAGAGGGAGTAGGAAGGGAGAGGAGGGAGAGTAGGAAGGGAGTGAGTCTCTTTACTTAACTACTATTTGGTGTCCTAGTCATAACATTTTAATTAAAATGTAATCAATGTGTTAAAGGGTTAGGCCTCTTATTTTTTTTCATACAAAAAAGGAAATTTCTCTCTGCTTGAAGAAAGTAAGAAAAAGTGTGGCTCTCTTGGGAGCAGAGAGGCAAGTCCAAAGAAGGGTGAACATTGACGATTAATACTGTTACGAAGGTCTGCCAAGTTTCCATTTTTCTCTTTTGTTCCCCCACTTTACCACTGATACATGATTCATAGTTATTTTCTAAATGTAAATGTCACAAACTTATTATTTGTTACATAACAAGATACAACTAGATTTGATGCAGATCAAAACACGGGATTTCCAACAAGAAAATAATCAAAGATATGTTCTCGAACTGACGATCGCTTTTAAACGTTTCTCTTCGCTTCTCTTTGCTTCCCTTCTCTGACAAACTTATTTTGTAGCTTTCACTTGTTTATTGGCCTGCATCACTTACTGGTCACCGAAAAACAAACATTTAAACATACAATGAGTTAATTGTTCCTGGACATATTGAAGCTGACTATTATGCCTAGTAAGTTTGGAAGTTGTGCCTTGTTTGTGGATAAGGGCAATAAGACCACAGTAAGGAGACAGTCTCCACGTAGTTTGAATGTTCTGTACGGGTTATTGCCCTTTGAACGTGTGCTAGTCTACAGTAGCTGACTGAGTAGTGTGGGATTCCCAGAGTGCGAAATGACGTCAGAGAAGGAATGGATAAATATAGGCAGCCAATGGGCTTGGTTGTATACGAATGTAGTCCGTAAAATATAGTCCGTCTACTATGTACGCCAGGACGATTTATTGAAACTATCTTTGTGTCTATATCGGTTGGGTTTGCCACGCCAAAGAAAAGGTGATGTTTACCCACCGCAGGAGAGGTGTCAACTGTCCATACTTTTAAGATTGAGAGTGCGTAGTAATCGATGTAGTATAACCAGCGTGTATTCGATGTCTTGATATAAATCAAAGTACTGAGAGTACTGAAAGCACTTGACAATCGCACAAAAATAACAAAGTGGTATATCTTCGTCATTTTTGATGCTATGACCGTGAAACTTTGGAAATACCTTGAATACACCTTGCTCTGTTATATTTAAAAAAAAAACATCTCATTTTGAGATTTTCATTTTTGACCTATATTTGACCCCATGACGAGGCTTTGAACTTGAAATTCTCTGATAACATGTCACGGAAAAAAGTTAGCCCCGACTTAGCTCTACAAGAAGGATGAAGCGTACATGCAGTACAACGAAAGCTTTCGAAGGTATCGTCGTTCGGAAAACATTTTTAAAAAACTATTTTTTTAGATCTGTGACCTTGACCTTTGATATTACGATCATGAATTTGTTCGCATACCATGTGTTCCTTGTCCTCTAATACGTACTGAAATATAAACGTTGTATCTTTATTCGTACTTAAGTAAGAGTGTCCACAAGATCATTTGACCCCTGTGGCCTTGATTGTAGTTCAAGGTCAATGATATGTGTTATTTTTGTAGGCAAGGCTACATTCTATGGATGTACAAAATATTAACTCTGTATGTGTCTGAATGAAGGAGAAGAAGCATTTTTAGTAAATATTTTGAAAGTTTGAATTTTGGTGAGAAAATGAACATTTTTCAAAGTTGCATATCTTCGTCATTTTTGAAGCTATGATCATGAAACTTTGGGAATACTTTGAATAGACCTTGCTCTTTAATATTTTAACATAAAATTAAAAAAAATATGATTTTTATTTTTGACCTATATTTGACCCAATAACGAGGCTTAAAACTTGATATTCTCTGATAACATGTCATGTAAAAAAGTTAGCCCCGACTTAGCTCTACAAGAAGGATGAAGCGTACATGCAGTACAACGAAAGCTTTCGAAGGTATCGTCGTTCTAAAAATGTTTTAAAAAAATCGATTTTTAGATCTGTGACCTTGACCTTTGATATTACGATCATGAATTTGTTCACATACCATGTGTTCTTTGTCCTCTGTCACGTACTGAAATATGAACGTTGTATCTTTATTCGTACTTGAGATAGAGTGTCCACAGGATCATTTGACCCCTGTGGCCTTGAATGTAGGTCAAGGTCAATGATATGTGTTATTTTTGTAGGCAAGGCTACATACTATGGATGTACCAAATATCAACTATGTTTGTGTCTTAATGAAGGAGGAGAAGCGTTTTGAGGAAAATGCTGGAAATTTTGAATTTTGGCGGGAAAACGAATTTTTCAAAGTGGCATATCTTCGTCATTTTTGAAGCTACGACTTTGAAATTTTTTACGTATTCCTCTATTATAACATGCCCTTTAAGATGAAGTAAAAATATAACTCATTTTGTGATTTTTATTTTTGACCTATATTTGACCCCATAGCGAGGCTTTTAACTTGACATATTCTCTGAAAACATGTCATGGGGAAAAGTTAGCCCCGACCAAGATCTACAAGATCCACATAACGTTCATGATGCACAACGAACGCTTAGGAAGTTATGGTCGTTCTAAAAATGTTTTAAAAAACTGATTTTTAGATCTGTGACCTTGACCGTTGAGAAAACGATCATGATTTTTGTTCGAAAAACTAGAGTTTGTTGTCCTCTATCATGTTATGAAATATGAACGTTCCATCTTTGTTCGTTCTTGAGATAAAGTGGCCACAAGATTTCTGGAAATAAGAATAATAATAAGAATAATAATAAGAAAAAACATAACAATAACAATAGGTATTTCCATCCGAAATGGAAATCCCTAATTAAGAGCGCGTAAATTATAGAATAAAGGCGTGAAATATTTATCATAGCATCTCACGAGGAGTACATCACAAAACGCATACGACCAGTAACATAAAATACATCACACAACAAGTTACATGAAATACATCAGAGGACAGGTTATAACAAAAACATCTTACAGATCAGTCTACAATTCCATTGGTACATTGTAACAAGAAATATAAATGTTTCTATTAATGAATATAACATCATCAATATTCTAAGATATAAACATTAACGCAAGCGAATATTTATGATGCTATTCAAAATGAGTAATATGTATTTAAGTTCTTATTCAAATATTTAATTATTCAGTATTTAAAATGCAACCGATATAAACGACAGTCCGGAAATATACTCACGTGCGATAGAGTCAGCTGACACGTCTGTTATCTAATAAACACTGTCATTATTTAGGTTTGGGGAATAACCACTATAATACATATATGATTTTCTTCAGTTACTTCATTTTTAGCAAAAAAATGACATTACTGTCGTGCTTTAATCGGATTGAATTCCCTTATTATCTCACTTGGACCATTACCATCGCAGTCAATTCTTAGTGTCTCAGTATGTCCCTTACAGACTGGCTTTATCACTCATTTAAACTGCACGCAGATCTGTAACGAACTTGAATCAACCTACTAACAACAGTGGTGTAACGTTAATAGACACCGCGCGCCATACTAACGGAGATGTAATGACAGCAAATAGCTAGAGCGAGTCGAATGATATTTTAATAATATAATAAGGTTCAAATCTGCAATATATTGACACATAACTTGATAAATAAAAATGCATCAGATCATGATAGACTTAGTTCCAGATAAGGTGACACATATCTATATACACATGTACATATCAAGGAACACACACGTGTGTTGTGAAAGAATCTCATTGACTGCATAACCAATACTCACTCTCTTTCTGTAACGCCCATTCCTCGGGCTTCAGTCGGACATCTTCAAATGGCTGCTTTGCTACACACAAAGCCAATCTTGTTAACTCGGCCCGGCCAGCACTCTCAAAATATGTTACCTTGTACTTCGGCATGGTGGATGGTGGGCGACGTCTTCAGTGATGGACTGTATGTGTGTGTAGGCCCTATGACGCAGGTGGGCGGGGTTCAATGTACGAAACGCTCGACTGCCTCGTCGTTCTCCACATTAAGGTATTACATGCATGACTTTGTCAGTGTATATAGTATGTGATGGGCTCATAAACTCTGCTGTGGCTATAACATAAATGATTGGCCTCTGTTGCTGTTTCTTCTTTCTACATTGTTACACAATTTGATGAACGTATTTCCTGTTTTATCTTGAATGTTTTGATCATATCTTTGCCCATATCGAACTTCAGTTCCGTTTTCGTCAGTTTGACTTACTTATATGTATACTATCTTTCCATTTGCATTCTAAAACAAAGCATTTGTCAGTTAATCGCGCACTCACATTAAACAATTCAAAAAATTTGCTTGTGTAATTTATTAAATTGCAAGTCGCAAAAATGGAAGCATCGTTTAATTTGGACTTATTAATACTGTAGCCCAAAAGCGACAGTAAGATATCATTTTTTTGAGTCAATTAGTCGGAAACTAATATTGTTATCATATCGGAATACTATGTTCTGTCTTAATAAGGTAAACAAAAGCCAATATCTTCAATTTCGGAACGCTCTTAAGGCATACATGAACAGCAAGCTTAATATAATTTTAAAATATTTTTGGCCTAGCTGTATTTCTTTTTTTCTCTTTGTTCGTGCTTTAATGTAGATAAACGGCACTGCATACAAATCATTTCCAATTAGTTTAAGTTTAATTAAGATAACAACTGGACTATAACACTAAACCATCATTGTGACTGACAGCAGGAGAAATGCAGTTCAACGAGAGGTACTAGTGATTTATAGTGGTCCAGTAATTGCTATAGGGATGAGTCGAGATGAAGTCTGTCCTGTTGGTGGTCAGACTTAGCGGTTCTTTACACTCAAAGAACAGATGACTCTCTCGTCCACTTCAGTGGGATTAAGTTAAATGTCGTTACAAAGAACATGTATGTATCTGCACAACCTGTTTGAACTGGTCGACACTTCATATATCTCGACTCTCCATGTGTGTTCCTACGTGATGCTAAATAAACAGACATCAGCGGTGACGGTTTAGACGATACTCCTTTCACTATACACTTGATACGCTGTCCTCCAGCGTTCAAGGATGATGAGGGAATCCGTCTTTGGATTGCATATCCTCAATTTCTCTGTCGCATATCCCCTGCAGGTTTAGGTAAAGAATAGACGTGTTGTATCCCACTGCATGTCATAAGAAGCGGCAAATATGGGCTCCCTTGCAGAATTGGGGATTTTCTTCTTAGTGTCTTCTGCTAAGGTGACATTGAAAAATTCAAAATTGGTCTGCCGATCCCACTGTTACGCTTGAGATCTACATCTGTATATTTGTTCTTTATCCATTTGCTGTTCTTTCTCTTCAGTGTTCTATCCTTATACCACCCTCTTTATATGACCTTACATTTTGTAGCTGTCGCGCATACGTCATCCTCGACACTCCAGTGGGTACGCTAAATTTTGCTCCCTGCAACCCTGGGATATTTCATAAAATTGAAGCCACAAAGAGAGCCGTTTGATTGGTCTCAGGTAAAAAAAAAACACCTGATCAATTGCTAGGCTGATACCTGTCCTTTAACGATCACAACGGGGCAACACCCAATCTGATTAAAATCATATGTTACATTGCTTCGTTAACTTCGTACTACGCCTGAACATCTGAATGCGCGCGGTCAGGGTCACGTTCAAGTGACCTTCAGATGAACCAATCAGAGGCGCGCTGGCAAAAGATGCCAGCGAATCGGAATATCATTCTGGATACATAAAAAGCGATTGGGATACCAATTCTACATTGGATGAATACTTCTACATTAAACATTTTAGAGCATAGACTCAATTTTAAACCCGTTACTGAACTTTTAAATCAACCCTTAAACTGCATTGCTTGCTCACTGCCTGAGATACAATCTATGTGATACTGAATTTCACCCATGATAGCTTGACCAACCCGGCGTTTTTACATCTCTCAGTCTCATTGATGAACTTTTAACTGTAATTATATTGTGTTTTACCGTGCCCTTACTGACTTTTTATCTTCCGTACCGATTCTCTCTGAACACATTTTACCAAATATTGCCACTTTTATTGGAGCGGGATCTCGCTAGATCTGACGGCATCTTTTCAAGATGGCGGCCCCCATCAATAACAATGCATTTGTCACCACCTCGAAGGAGAACGCCCATACATCAGCTCAAACAGACATAGTAACGCGTTGTAACACCACACGTCGTAACTACACACTCAATTGTAAAACGGCCCTACAAAACAAAAGAAAAGGATGTGACAGACCATTCATAAATATCATCCCAAAAGATGGAGGCCAACAACTAAAGATTGATTGCAAGACAGGCTGCTATGAACTCTTGAAGGAGGAGATAATTAAGGCTACCAAGTCAAAAAGATATGCGAACGCTATAACATAGTCCTCACCCATGAAGAAATCACTGACCAAGTTGGAAACAACCCGGAACATATATCCGTTCTTACAATAGACTCAACTCAGGTGTTTCAGGAAAGCGCCAAAAATTTACAATATATATGTATCACACCCAATCTTCCCTACTAATTAATGGTAGACATGTTGCCCTTTTCCAGGAAGACATCCTACCAGACATTCTACATGTAATTCATTCCCACTCTAGCATGGATGGTCTAGACAGAAGGATGGCAGATCTTATTGATAGATGTATGAAGAAAAGTGTAGATGCACCGGATGCCTGCACCAGTATGCTACAGATAGAAGATAGGATCTTACATGATACTCTACCTTCTCAGATAGATCAGACCGAACCATCTCTAGCGGAGAATATGGATACGTGTATCCACTGCAATGTTTATGTAGCCTCCGAGGGCATTGAATGCGACATCTGTCATCATTGATATCATTACTCCTGCGAGCACCTAGACACTGACTTGTCAGAATTCTATAGTGGCAACCCACGCTACAGCTGTCTATCGTGTAGACATCTTTCCTTCTTAGATATTTCACTTACCCCCCCACCCCAGCCACAGATCAACACTTCCATCCTTCAACAAGAATGTGAGGACCTTCGTTATGATGAAGTCCCCTTTGACACAGCAGAAGTCCATGGCGACCATGGGCATATAACCACAGGAAATGGAATTTCGGCTTCAAACCCTGCTGTTTTGGATAATTCCAACACATCTTAAAGATGGATACGAGGCCTGTGTGCAACCAAAGTGTGTTGCTGTGGATTTACAACAACACAGCCTGTCTATACATACTGATATTACCACTCACGACAAACAGAACTCCCCATGCATTGTCTCTGACCTCATTGGAAATAGTCAGAATATAAGACCTCCTGCCCGGAAAAAAAATGAATGATCCAAAACCAGAGAGAAAGAAGAAGGCAAACAAAGGAATAAGTAACAACCAAGCAGACCTGCAGGAACAGCTTGAACACTCTGGAAGTGTTATCATCTTCTTGGAAAGGAAAATAAACAAGCTTGAACAAACCAACAACTTGCTACAACATCAAGTACTCCAACCAGAAATACTAAGTGACCGCCGAACACATGTACCATCATACTAATCTGGACAACATCATGAATTAGACACCATTCATGACAAGCTTCGTGTCATGGAGATCAACATGAAGATTCTCCAAGTAGAAAACATGCAAAGGAACCTACAAATGCAGCAGCAACAGTTCCAACAGGTCATGCCCAGTGCTACCATACCTCCTGGCTTCATGATCCAGTTAGCCCCTAACGGCCTTCCAGTGATGCAACCCACTACTCTACCATTTCCTCCACCACCTACACAACCGTTTCACCTACAACCTTGCCAGCAACAGCCGCAGTCAGAAGACCTGAGGAACCAAGGATTTCAGACTCCAACACAGTTTTGTCAACCACATACAAACAACCAACATGCAGGGTATCATGGTGCGACAACTCTGGACAAAAAGGACAAACTTAAGGCCTTCAATGACCAAAGACCCAGTACTGCTAGCAATGCTCCAGCATATGACAGAACATGGGGACCATGGAGGAAACCACAAGAACCCAGAGTGAGATTCGCGCAACAATCTAACGACTATGGCCCTAAGAATCTCCCAAGTCTGCTAGACCTGGCTGAAGGGAACCCCCTGAAAATGTCTGATAACCCCCCAAACAAAAGGAAACTGGACCTACTGAATAGTGCCCCAGCTATGCACTCCATGCCGCACAAACAGAAGTTTAGTACACCTAAAGTGGACAGAAATGGCCTGTCTATCAGGAAGCTCCATGGCGCAGTTCCTGCCCCAAACCAAAGTGAGATAACAAGCCCTGATCACTCCATCTCATCAGACATAGAGAACACCAAGGAGCAGATAACTAAGGAACATCAAAATGGACAACTGTCTTTTTTGTCCCACGGCGAGTTTCGGAGCAAAGAGGACGGAACCCGTCGACAACACTCGCGAGCCCATTAAAGTAGCTACCCTTAATGTGAAAAACGTCAAGGGTAACAGGACCTATGTTGAGGAACTCCTTCAAAACGATGATGTAGTGTGCCTGCAAGATCTTGATGATGATTGACCTTTCTTATAAACATGAAATATTCGGAAAATCTGTTGATACCAACAGCCCAATACCCCCCCCCCCCCCCCCTACAAGTACCTCGTGGATATAGAGGCACTGCCATACTCTACAGGAATTATTGGGACATGAAAACAACGAAACATCCAGATGGTGGTGACAGAATAACAGTTATTGAACTGGATACAGATCCCAAAATGTGTATTATTAATGCCTACCTTCCCCCAAGGGGAAATAACTCCAGAGCAGACTACATTGAAATACTTGATGAGGTGCGTGAAGTCGTACTTAAGTTTACTGGAACGCACGCAGTACTACTCTGTGGAGACATGAACTCCTCACTACGGAGAACCCGAGAAATGACCGAGATATAGTTCTGGAACAGTTCTGCAAGGACAACCAACTGTACAACAAGCAGGATTGGACACCCACATTCAGGCGTGCAAGTGGAGAAAATACCGCAGAAATAGATTATATTCTCATGAACAAAAAGGCTTACGCACTACTCCTGGATCAACAGGTTGGCCTTGCCGACCATAGGAATACTTCAGACCACACAAGTATCTCTGCAACAATAAATATCAACTTCCATACCAAAGATCAACAGCATCCTACCAGCTCAACACCAGCATAGCATAAATGCGATCAACATAGGTATAAGGCAGAAGTCAAACAGGGCCTTGGACCCAACTCAAATAGACTCTACAGAATCCTTGGATGTTGCTATAAACCATCTAACTGAAACCCTACAACATGCGGTGCGAATAAGTATTCCGGGGCACAGCGGAGAAAATGGTAGCAAGAAGAAACGCAAGAAAAGACCACCTGACCCTCGAAAACTAGCAAGAAGGCATGGTTGACATGGAGACTACATGGTCGCCCCTCCAGCAGACAACACCCTGCAAATATAGCAATGCGGCAAGCAAAGCAATCTCTTAGAAAGATCCAGAGGAAACAGGCTTGTGATAAGCAAATAGAAAAAGTCACCAACATCATGGCTTCAAAAGGAGACCTAAAGACCTTCAACAAATTGGTTAAGCTCCAACGGTCCACATGCACACACAGTACAACCCAGCTTATGGTGGATGGGAGGATGCTTAGTAATTCAGACGAGATCAAAGATGGATGGGCCGATTATTTCCAAACTCTAGCTCTTCCATTGAAAGATGACCTTTTCCATGATGATTACCTGAGGGATATCCAACTTGACAACGGGATCATTAAATCTATATGCATGGCAGATGGACTCGACATCAGACCAGCTAGTATAGTTGAGATCAAAGCAGCAGTCTCCAAGCTACACAACAACAAGGCCCCTGATGCATATGGCATGACCTGTGAACATCTCAAGATGACGGGAAATAGGATTCTGGATAACCTGAAGGCTATTATAAACGCCATATTGCAGCAGAAAGAGTTACCAGAAAACCTCAAACTCGGCCTGCTAACCCCTGTACACAAGAAAGGTCCAACAGATGTACCAGGGAATTATAGAGGAATCACTGTTACTCCTATACTACTAAAGATACTAGAACATGTACTAAAGAGCAGACATGAAACGATCCTTCTGAGAACGCAGTCCCAACTCCATCGGGCTTCACAAAAGGAACCTCATCAGCAAAATCAGCCCTAATTATTACAGAATGCCACCTAGAAGCCAAATCAAACAAGACGAAACTATTACTCACGACCTTAGATACACAGAAGGCGTTCGATGTGGTAAATTATGAAATCCTCCTCCACCAACTGTTCTTCGATGGTATACAAGGCCCAGACTGGATCCTTCTACATAACTTCTATGAGAATATGACATCCAGAGTAAAATGACAAGGAACACTCTCTAAGGAAATCAATCTACTGCAAGGTGTTAGACAAGGAGGAGTCCTCTCAACGGAGCATTATAAGCGCTACAATAACCCCCTACTCCTACAACTAGAGGGAAAATGTCAGGGTGCCACTGTCGGAAACATACACATCCCGCACGTCACCTGTGCTGATGATCTTGCCCTTCTCTCCCACTCGGATGCATAAATGAGACAAATGGTCGACACCGTTGGGCAATTCAGCAATAGTAGCCGGTATCGGATAAATCCCTCGAAAAGCTCTATCCTCCAGTACAACTCTAATCAGGACATAAACCTGCCTGTCCTCCAAAGCAAGGAAATACAACTAGGCAAAACAATAGTCCATCTCGTCATATTAAGATCCACTGAAAGAAAATCTAGTGTGCAGGAAAAGATTGAAAGGGAAGGAAAACCGTCTACTCCCTCATGGGAGCAGGTCTGCATAGCAAGACTGGACTAAGCCAAACCTCAAAGGGATACATCTGGTCAGTTTATGTCATTCCCAGAATACTGTATGGCCTGGAGACGCAGCTCCTCACCAAGTTCAACCTGGAAAGCCTCGAGAGATTTCATAGGAAGTATCTACGTCAAATGCAGCACCTACCAGACAGAACACCCTCCGTGGCTGTTCTCGGCCTCGTCGGTATCCTGCCTACCACCACTGTCATCCATAAAAACCTGCTCAACCTTTTTCACTGTGTCCTGTCTAAACCAAACTCCATCGAATACAGGATTGCTGTGCGGCAATTTGCTGTAAAGTCAGCTGAAGAACCAAGCATCTTCTTAGAGATCCGGCGACTACTGCAATTCTACAACTTGCCAAACAGCATACCATCTGCTCCTTAACCCCCCGAATAAATATGAATGGAGACGCATCCTCAATGCGGCCATAAACGGGAAAGTGGAAGCTTACTGGAGAGACGAGGTAAAAGAGAAACCTTCTCTGAAATATCTAAACCCGGATGCACGGAAAGTTGGATTACCCCACCATCTATACTCAATGACAAATCCAATAAAAAGGGGCGTACAAAGAGCAGATTTAAAAGCCAGGATTCTAACTGGAACGTACATTCTGCAGTCAAACCGAGCCAGATTCAACCAATTTGAGATCGACCCCACCTGTAAACTCTGCGACTCCAAACCTGAATCAAGATGCCATTTCATAGCTGAATGCTGCAGACTGGAGGATATTAGACTCAGATGCAAAAGAAAACTCATCGAGATCCCTGGATTGACAAAACAGTATCTACTGGAAGATCCTGAGAGCTTCACTCAACTTATCCTCGACTGTTCTCGCCATCTCACTAATCAACAGATGCATCATAAACGCAGAGAAGAAATAGTCCGCAGGATCGAACTCTGCTCAAGGGAGTTCCTTACCAACATACATCTGAAGAGAATACGTTACCTATCTGCACTCAATCTTTGAGCAATCAATGATGTTCCCCCTTTCCCATTGACATTAGTATATACAGATTACCACTACTCATGAATGGACTGAGTTTCATGGTGGGCTGATGATGGGGACACATGTAAATACGTCCATTTGTATATAGCCCCAGTGTGAATGCCCTGTGCTACAGTGTTTTATATTCTGAAGGACCTCGCCAATCCAACTAACTCACCAAGGACCTACTTGGGTGCTCATCCAAATAATCGGAGGAATCTGAAGACTGAACTGAATTGAAACTATGGCGGCGGGAACTGGGCTTCTACGACGTCAATGAAAACGTACCCATTGAGTAATAATTGCGTAGGCAACACCACCATACAGTCTTCTTCTCTAATAAAGGTTTGATTATCTTTTTCTGTTCGGGTTTCAGACGATCAATCTCAAATAACTTCAGAACTTTCGCATCATTCTCATCAATGTCCGCCATATTTGTTACAACTCCGAGCACCCTTTTGAAAGAGGGTCTCTGATTGGTCAAAATTTCATGAGTATTTATAAATATAAAGGTCACCTGAACGTGACCCTGACCGTGGCACGCTCAGATGTTTAGGCGTAGTACGAAGTTAACAAGCCATGTAACATATGATTTTAATCAGATTGGGGCGACACCCGACTTCAAAGCCTGTCAATTTTTACCATTAAGTGACCGCGGGATTCTTTTGATGTACATCGAAGAATTGAACTAGTCTTCTAGTCTCGTCAACAAGGTGGCGCATACCGAGCCTTCAATAGTGCTATGATATATTCAAGGGATGCAGAGAGCGTAGGTGAACCCAAACCTAACAAACCAACAAGACTTGTGGCCTCTGGTATTAGTAGGTGATCTGGGTTGTCGACTGCTTTAGCTCCGAACTTTCAGTCACAATTTATGTGTTATTGTTTATCCAACGCAATGTGAAGAAGACAGTATTCTGCAGATGTATCTGTTCAAGTTTATTAAGATGTTTTATGTTTTATTTTTCAGGTTGGTAGATATAGTTTGTATATGAGTTTTTATTGTACAAGCAGTAACTTGTAAATGTACACTAGTTATCACGACTTCAGTACGATATGTAGTCATCACGACTTCAGTACGATATGTACAGTTATCACGACTTCAGTACGATATGTACTCTGTCACATCCAGCGAATGACAAATGACAGTAAAGCGTGGACACATTTGGGAATTTTAAAATGTACGAGACGACAATCGAATCGAAAAGTCGATTCGCCTATATTTAAGGGTATTTACAGCAATGTGCAAACAGAAAAACGAGATGACAATCTATGACATAAGAACAGATGGAGAAAAAAACCCCAATAACCTCTACCCTGAGAGAGCTTATCATATAAGAGTAAAGAAGACCTTAAATTGTACATACAACATTTAATTAAGTGAGAGTGTAATCCGCGGTACGATGCACTTTCTTGACATTGTTTAGATGATAAAACCATACAAGTAATGGTCTATGCAATACAGGGACTAACAGTTCAACTAAGTCTCGCACCATTTGCACCAGAAGTTAGACGTAGCATGCAATTGCTCAAAAAGATATGATATGATTGTCATAGAACTTTATGTCAAAAAGCAAACATGGATATTGCAATGAGCACTGAAGAGAGTAAGGAAACACATCTACCCTCACAGAGTTCATCATGAAAGTGGTAGAGAAGATCTTCACTTCAGCACCCTAAATTCTACATACAGCCTTAAATTCACACGTGAGGAAGGACACGACGTCACGATGTACTTATTTGATACCGTTCTTGCATACACGTATTGGACTGTTACTGGACACTCGTGGTCTAATACTTGAACTTAATCATACACCCATTTCGCCAGAAGTTCGACGTAGCTTGTAAATTGCTTAAAAGATATGATACGATTGTCATAGAACAACACGTCAAAAAAGCAAAAACATAAATAGATTCACGAGGCATTGAAAACACGTGGATATCGCAAACGAAAGCTCATTTGTCAATACTTCCCGATATAAAAACTGCTATTTGAAACCTTTTAGCGGATTATCGCGACTATGGCATAACAAAAGCAATCCCATATCACAATACACTCCAAACATCCCAAGGATCAAATACTTAAAAATAAGTTACAGACTGCTTGAATAAAATTAGATAAAAAAAAACGATGCAACGTATATCTGAGAGACTGGGAGGCGAAAATATGACCAAGTTACTGAACACCAAAAAGACACGGAAACATATTAATCAGGTCAGAAAAAGTAGTATGTATCGGCACTGATAGATCAGGCGACACACCAAACTCCTGTATTTGACCGAGGTGGGACTGTTACAATTGGCAGTAATCGCTACCCAGAGTTGTCGATCCTTACACTCACTAAGTGTTGGAACGACAACTTTAGATAGAGCTCGCAATTGGCAGGTAAAGGAAGGCTACTTGATACGAAGTACTAAACAAAGCTGGTAAATCGATCGTCATCTTATATCTGGTTTACACAACCAAATGTAAGTTAATGTTTCGACTGACACTGCAATTATCTAGAGTGTCCATATCTCGTCTCACACATGAACTCAAATATGATATAAGACAACAGTTAGCACTCAATTGATACACTTGCTCCAAAGCAATCAACTGTAAATAAAATTTACAAAGACACAACACTTAACATATTCAATAGCCATTTATAAATAAAGCTGATGAAGAAATCAAACAACAATGATCTAGAGAGGTATGCACACATGAAATGTCATTTAAGTGGTCTCAAGTCAATAAAGTTATATATACAACGACATCGTGACATTCAGTTCATTTCTTCACAGGTTGGCTTGCCAGCCATTTCTTGATGCCCTTGTTTTCAGACACTCGTTTGGCGTGCGCTTGTAGATTTTTATTTTCACGATAACACTTGGTTGAGTCCTCGCCAAACATGCTCGGCATGGTCTTAAACAAGCTGAACACTGCTAGATCGGCAATCGTCATCTGTAGGAACACAATTAACAAACCATTACTCACGTATTACAAACACACAATTGAAGTGTTTTTCCTTATTAACATGCAGATTTTGCAAGTGATGGCAAATGCATGGTTACATGTACACTACCAGATTATATGTTTGTGATGAACGACTTCGAAAGAGATTAAATCAAAAACTGAAAACTGCAATCCATTTCGTGTCCTTATGAAATATTTTACCTTGTGTGCTGATGATTTGGTATATTTTGTCCTATATCGTATCGACGATGTGATTAAGATGTTTCCTGTGTGTATTGACGCTGTTGTATATTTTATCATGCGTTGACGCTGTGGTATGTTTTGCCCGATTGTGTTAACACGGTGGTATATTTTATCCGTGTTGACGGTTTGGTATATTTCATCCTGTGTTGACGCTGTGGTAGAATGTATCGTGTGTTTACGCTGTGGTATATTTTATCAGGTGTTGACGCTGTGGTATATTTTATTATGTGTTGACACGGTGGTATATTTTGTCCGTTTGTGTTGACACGGTGGTATATTTTATCATGTGTTGACGCTGTGGTAGAGATTATCATGTGTTGACGCTGTGGTATACTTTATCATGTGTTGATGCTGTGGTATATTGTATCCTATGTAGACGCTGTGGTATATTTGATCCTGTGTTGACGGTTTGGTATATTTTATCATGTGTTGACGCTGTGGTAGTGTTTATCATGTGTTGACGCTGTGGTATACTTTATCATGTGTTGATGCTGTGGTATATTGTATCTTATGTAGACGCTGTAGTATATTTTATCCGGTGTTGACGGTTTGGTATATTGTATCATCTGTTGACGCTGTGGTATCTCTTATCCTGTGTTGACGGTGTGGTATTTTTTTTCATGTGTTGACGCTGTGGTATATTTTATCCTGGGTTGACGCTGTGGTATACTTATCCTGTGTGGACCCTGTTGTATATTTTATCCTGTGTTGACGCTGTGGCATATTTTATCATGTGTTGACGCTGTGGTATATTTTATCATGTGTTAACGCTGTTGTATATTTTATCCTGTGTTTACGCTGTGGTATACTTATCCTGTGTGGACGCTGTGGGATTTTTTATCCTGTGTTGACGCTGTGGTATATTTTATCCTGGATTGACGCTGTGGTATATTTTATCCTGTGTGGACGCTGTGGTATACTTATTCTGTGTTGACGCTGTGGTATATTTTATCCTGGATTGACGCTGTGGTATATTTTATCCTGTGTTGACCCTGTGGTATTCTTATCCTGTGTGGACGATGTGGTATATTTTATCCTGTGTTGACGCTGTGGTATATTTTACCCTGTGTTGACGTTGTGGTATATTTTATCATGTGTTAACACTGTGGTATATTTTATCATGTGTTAACGCTGTGGTATATTTTATCCTGGGTTGACGCTGTGGTATACTTATCCTGTGTTGACGCTGTGGTATATTTTACCCTGTGTTGACGTTGTGGTATATTTTATCATGTGTTAGCGCTGTGGTATATTTTATCATGTGTTAACGCTGTGGTATATTTTATCCTGGGTTGACGCTGTGGTATACTTATCCTGTGTGGACGCTGTGGGATTTTTTATCCTGTGTTGACGCTGTGGTATATTTTACCCTGTGTTGACGTTGTGGTATATTTTATCATGTGTTAACACTGTGGTATATTTTATCATGTGTTAACGCTGTTGTATATTTTATCCTGTGTTTACGCTGTGGTATACTTATCCTGTGTGGACCCTGTTGTATATTTTATCCTGTGTTGACGCTGTGGAATATTTTATCCTGTGTTGACGCTGTGGTATACTTATCCTGTGTTGACGCTGTTGTATATTTTATCCTGTGGTGACGCTGTGGTATACTTATCCTGTGTGGACCCTGTTGTATATTTTATCCTGTGTTGACGCTGTGGAATACTTATCCTGTGTGGACGCTGTAGCACTCTTGGGATTTTGTGCTTGTGTTGGCTCTGCAATATTTGTCCCTGTGCGTTGATGTGTTGACGCTGTGGTAGTGTTTATCATGTGTTGGCGCTGTGGTATACTTTATCATGTGTTGATGCTGTGGTATATTGTATCCTATGTAGACGCTGTGGTATATTTGATCCTGTGTTGACGGTTTGGTATAATTTATCATGTGTTGACGCTGTGGTAGTGTTTATCATGTGTTGACGCTGTGGTATACTTTATCATGTCTTGACGCTGTGGTAGAGATTATCATGTGTTGACGCTGTGGTATACTTATCCTGTGTGGACGCTGTAGCACTCTTGGGATTTTGTGCTTGTGTTGACTCTGCAATATTTGTCCCTGTGCGTTGATGCTGTGGTATATTTTTATGTCTTGTTGTGTTGATGGTGTAGTGTTATGCAGTATACTCGATACTCGGTCGACTTTTGTAACATTTTCTCATTAAATATTGTGATTTGACCTGCTTAGCTGAAACTTACATAAAAAACAATTCGTCGTCGATAAAAAAATATTACAAAGCTCTTACATCACTGCCGACGATCCAGTCCTTTCCTCCAATCATGTCCTCAAAGTTCTTTACAAATTTTGGGACTACGGTTTTTCCAAGTTCGGCCTTCAGTTCATCCTACGAATGAGAATTACGTAAAAACATAAATACTTAGATAATGAATCAATGCAAATCATTGTGTACACGTAGACGTTTATTATGAAAGAATTCCGATCAAAAGGACAGCTTATATTACTCAATTTAGTTGTATCTAAACAGGTTGGAAATTTCATCAAAATTGAATTTCTACAGCAATTTCCACTGAGT
This sequence comes from Mizuhopecten yessoensis, assembly GCF_002113885.1. Lineage (NCBI taxonomy): Eukaryota > Metazoa > Mollusca > Bivalvia > Pectinida > Pectinidae > Mizuhopecten > Mizuhopecten yessoensis. Next base: position 25,659 of record NW_018403379.1, on the reverse strand, counting down.
ACGATATCAATACTCTGGTATATGTAGTAGTGTATCGACTTAAACAAAGTATTATATACTTTCAGGAAAGTATTACTGTGTACAGTAAGCTATACTATATTGAGTTCAGTTAGGGAGTAAAATGTTGACCAGAGAGCTATTAGATCAAGGAGAAAGTATGTCACTTGAATCTTGAACTGAAATGAAAACAACGTCAATTCTAACGTATAATATAACATTTAATATATGAAAGTAAATGATCAATCAAACAACTACATGCTTCTAAAAGACTGCAGTGTATAAAATACTCTATATTATTATATTACCTTCGTTTTCTCGTCACTTGCAGTATAAATCTTGATGAGTTCTTTGAACAAATCCTCTATCGTTTCCAAGGCAACATCCACCATGGAATTCTCCATGTTATTTTTACCATACAGACCTGGAAGGAATACAGAGAAATAATTTCTTGTGCTTTTTTTCTTCTCTGTGTGTGTGTGCGTGTGTGTGTGTGTGCATGTGTGTGTGCGTGCGTGCGTGTGTGTGTGTGTGTGTGTGTGGGGGGGGGGGGGGTATTTTATATCATTGACAAGAAACACTGAATTTACAGTACATTTAAACTATTAACACCATCTGGTCATGCTCATACGTAGATTTTGTGCTTAAACCAATTTTCTTGTAATTTGGTAAAATCATATTACGCAGTCAAAAAGTCTTGTCAACGCATTAAAAATGGTATTTGGTTTCTCATCTTCTCTCAAGAGTTCTTCCGTCGACAAGATGTGAATTTTTATTTATTTATAACAGGAACAATGAATTGGGCTTCAGCTCAGAATCTGAGTTTGAGCGTGAGAACAGTTTCATGAATACGGGCCCAGGAGCCAGCAAAAAATGGCTGTACAGAGCTAATGTTTACATATACGACACTAAATATATCTTCTCGTTTCTTGGTGTAGCAATATGACTGTGTTTATCCACAAAAATACTATAGATTACTGTTAATACCGCATTTAATATATCAATCTACCAGTGTAGATACTACCAAGCATTGAAAGAAAAGTGACATTGTAAAAGTGACAGTATTATTTAGTACGTACCAAATTCACGGGCCACAAAGCGAGCCATAGCGCCACTCTGACAGATGACAGTCTTCTTTCCACCTGATTCTACCTCCATTATAGGAAGCTGGCCCTGCGGCACACCTGTAAGGAAACAAGTGATTTATAAATTAAAAATTGAATAGAAAAGTCTGCTATCAGTTGTTCAGGGAGAAGGTAATACCGAATCGCAACTTTCGGTCAAAGGTCAAAGATATGCAGATGTCTTTAATACTTTTTGTTGATATATGGTAACTTCACATTGATATAAAAAAGGATAAAGAATATAAAAATATTTTGCCAAGAAGTCATGCACACCTTAAAATTTCGTTTGCGTTTCTTTTGCAGGAAATGTTTGATTTTCGGTAAGACACAGGTAGCAGACATGTGTGCGACAGGGATACACATTTAAACATTATCTTTGTACACAAAGGGACAACAAACCCCTAAAAGACACAGATGTAGTATGACATTGCTATCACTTCCAGATGCATCATTTGCGACTAAAGGGTTAGTTTTGGCGCTTTATGTAACAGTCCCTGTTTCAATAGATATTGCTTACTTAATAATAATAATAAAAAAATGTATATACCCCTCAAGAGCGATTGATTTCACATCTGCTTTAATTAGATCATGTGGTGTACAGATTTCGTGTATTTTGTTCCGTAAGTGACCTTGGTCATTGGAATCTAGTAGTTATAGGACATTTCCGGAGTTTAGCGTTTATCCGTTGTCTAGTTGTACATCTATTGTTGGAAACACATTTAATTTTACTTCAATTAAGTTAATTAGTTATTTGTTCTAATGATACGCCTATTTTAATAAAAAAAAAATATGGCAGTTGAAATTCCTAACTAGAATTATGTCCGTGTGACATTAAAGGAACTCAACACTTTAAATTCAATTGCTTCAGTAACACGTTGAGCATCAATATCTACTTATAATACATTGTACCTCAGATATTTGTTCTGTATTCTGCTAATTGACAATCAGGTCATGTGATGATGTTGCCTTTGGAATTTCCAAAATCAATCACCTCTTAAATGATGCCTTAAAAACATTTCTCCCTCTCCTGTTTTTTCACCCTTGTTTAAGTGTGACGCATTGTTGTAATTTTCATTAATTAGCAGAATGGCAATCGGTGAATGGATAATAAAGAATAGGTGCATTTTGTGCTTGTGAAATGAAGGATGATTAACAGTAGTGGGAAAACATGCATGGAGAAAAGGGACATTGTACTCCTTTTATTTTTATTTATTCATATTAATAATAATTATTAATATATGTAGTGACTTTATTTACTGTCATTGAATATACAAAATCTCACAAATGTTTTTGGAATATATTTGAATTATATTTCTCAATGCGACTTTACCAACGTAACAGTTATTTCCCTTACACCGGATTGGTTAATATTTTGACACTGCGCGAATTCTTGTCAAACAGCCGCGGCAGTTGTGTCATGTTCTTAAATTACTACACTTTCATAAATAAATACACCAGAAATAGCATCCTGTGTTACAGAAATGTTTGATAGACATACACAGTTCACACATCGTCTCGTCTCAGAGCCATTACCGTTATCAACCTAAGCCCGATATGTCATATTACGTTCCCGTTTGAAACATCAAAATAGAGGTTATACTTCATCACTCAGTATATATATTTACTTCTTCCTTCTACAGACAGTCTTCCCATGTGCTTTCTCGAATGATATGTGTTTCACACGCGTAACACTCCTCAGACCTCAATCCGAGTTGCTAAAAGTAAAACGCTGAAATCTAGTGCACGAATTTCATCACCACAACAATCTTCGTTGAAGTCGGGTGTCGCCCCTTTGTAATCTTTAGAGGACAGGTATCAGCCTTGCGATTGGTCTTTTATTTTTTACCTGAGACCAATCAAACAGCAATCTTCGTGCCTTCAATTTTGCCATGACATATAAGCGTAACCCCTGGATATCGAGGATGGTTGAAACTAAGATCAAGACAAAGTACGGTTGGCTAGCGTAGCTGGATAGCGCATTTGCATATGTCGGCCGGTAATTAATTCATGATAAGGAATGGGGTCATCTACCCCACTACATATACGTGGGCTTTCTCCGGGTGCTCGATTTCCTTTCATGGGTTACCTGTCCGCTTCCATCCGAGTCAACGAGAGTGATTTTAAAAAGTCGCAATCTAATTAAAATCATCTGTTACATGGCTCCGCCTGTTCAGGTGTAGTACGAAGTTAACGAAGCCATGTAACAGATGATTTTAATCAGATTGAAAAAGTTGTTTCATAATTTTAGAATAAAGTTTATTCAAAAAAGATAAAACATCACGAATGATATCCATCGGGCAATACCCCAATAGCGATAAAAAGCTGTGGGTGAGAAATCGGACCGGGCCAGAAAACGTGTTACTTATGTCCATGTGTTTTGCACGATTTCTCACCCGGATTAGAAATCGTGTTTCGAATGCAACAATCTTAGCACGTGTTGGGGTGTGAAATCGTGGCGTAACAGAGTTACAAAAAGTCAATCAATTAATTCATGAACTTCATGATCAATTAATGTGGTTCTGTCGTGTTACTACATGTAGTACGTATCGGTCAACTATACAGTTTGATCTTGTCAAGTTTGCTATGCACTTTTACCAAAAAGCGATCTTAGAGATACGTTATGCTAGAAATTTAACAAAAGTAACGCGAAACCATAGTATTGGAATACTCTAGTATACCACAGGGTAGTCCGAAATATTCTGACGTTTTATCGATTTTTTTTATATCGATATAAAAAAGTCGATAAAACGTCAGAATAATTAGGACTAACCACAGGGTTTACGCTCATTTTCACTCTGTGTCTAGCGCAAAGGCGAGAGTAACCCCTGGATTATCGAGGATATAGTACTGGTGCCCCGGGATATATCTGTATACAATATTCAATAGTTAGCTGCGGTTAAACTACGTGTATAGAGCGACACATGCTCGAGACGGAGCCATGCGTTTCAGGGGTAGATGGGAGGTAATACATGTACGGCGTACCTATATACAAATGTACCAGGCATCCACCCAAAGTGGTGTAAATCATCTTCATTACCATCTATAGTCCTTTTTATTGAGAAATTATTGAATAACTTTTTCTGAATAAATAGTTACACGAACCAACTTTACGAGTGGTTTTAACCTACTTTTGTAACACTCCGACGAACCCCGCCATCCAATTTTAATCCCACCTTTATTTTGTCTTTACAATATACACAATGTACCTTTGTATGGATAGACTAGGAGGATATATTAAAAGTGCGCTGTACAGTTCAAAGCTAGAGTACTATAGGCTCAGCTCCGACTTCAGGCATAATTGTCAAAGTTATTTGTTCTCTAATAAAATTGAGTCCTTTGAACCTGTATTGAGTGATATCTTATAATACCCTTGGTATTTCATACAGCGTCATGTAAGTGTATATATTTTGTAATAGGCTCATAACTTTCCTCAAAATGAATAAAGTATGGAAGTCGCTTCGTATACTCATGTCAAGAGCCATGTCAATAATTACCTTTGCAGAAATGATTTGTCGAAAACATTGTTGATTTTGTCTGAAAAGTAACGCTTGAATGCGGAATTTGAATGGCGCAAAATTGTAATGTATAATGTAATTAATGAAAAAACTTACTTGTACATGCATTCCTGAAGTATCCATGTAGTGACTATTGTCGATGAAAATGTGAGAAAATGCTTCAAATCTCCAGAATAATGACATGTATTTTAATTGGATATTTTACAATAATTCATAAAGCTAACAAGACTTTTGATACAAGTCAAGCCATCTTACCTGAGTGAGAACCTGTAGTGAATGGTGGATAGGTAAAATCTCACTTGCTTTGCATGCAGTCAGGGGAAATATATGCCATTATTCTGGAGATTTGACAAATTTTCTTACATTTTCATCGACAATAGTCACTACATGGATACTTCAGGAATGCATGTACAGGCACGTTTTTTCATTAATTTCATTATACATTGCAATTTTGCGCCATTCAAATTCCGCATTCAAAAGTTACTTTTCAGACAAAATCAACAATATTTTCGACAAATCATTTCTGCAAAGGTAATTATTGACATTGATCTTGACATGAGTATACGAAGCGACTTCCATACTTTATTCATTTTGAGGAAAGTTAATAACCCATTACAAAATATATACACTTACATGACGCTATATGAAATACCTTAAGCCGACCAGATAATTATTGATTAATGTACCGAATGTGGTGTTAATAATGACCGAAGTTCATCGGTTTTGCTATTATACCCATTTTAACAGAAAATGAAGTATCATCAGATGGTCGTACTCTATCGGTGCACACGTGTTTATACTTTCCCAGGACTTATAAAACATGAAATACACTACCACAATATATGTAGCGAAGTTACCTGGCTTGAAGTCTTTGCCATGATCTTCGTACAATCTCTGAACCAATTAATTGATGTAATACTTCCAAGGACACCTGTACATTTCGACAATTGTGCTGATCTATCACCGGTAACATGTGTACGGCTATTCGACACGCATACACTATATTTACAATTTATACTGTAGTTCACAACCTACAACATGCACGCATGCACGCGTGTCAATTCAATTCAATTAGTTTATTCTGTAAGCCTTACGACTTATAAGATACAAAACCCAATATTAATACATATTAACAGGTTAAACAGAGTAATGATGTACAGGAGAGTGATAATTGTATGTAATCGTATCACACACACACACACACACACACACAAGAGTGTGGACTGAGAGCTGATACGATGCAAACTTACTTGGCTTCATTTTCTTCCATTCGTCACTTGTCAGTCGCACGTCATTGAACTCAACTTCTTTAGCAGCAAATGCCAGTCTCGTCACCTCGGCCCTTCCTGCGGCATCGAAATAGGTAATTGTGTATTTCGCGGCCATGCTGATCGACTTTTCAAATATCGTACAAGCGAGTGTGTGTATAAAGAACTAGAACGTGTATGCTTCAAGCGTTTCTCAGCTAGTGTGCGGTGTAGCAGGTCACGCTTTTATATAGCAGTGGAGGATAGGGTCACTATATAGATCGAATACGTGAAGTGGAGGGTACTAATTAGAACGCCAGAGTATGTTGAAATACACACTCCTATGTCGTTATACATAATGTACATCGTACATGGGGGATAGTGAAAATACAATCAGAGCAATATGTGACAGCAGTGACTGATACATATATACAACAAACTATTTAATAACAAGTTTGTTACGTTTTAAATTTATTTTCTTATCTGTCACATAACAATCATTACCCGCTGATAATAAACCTTTTATTTTGTTTTATCGGAATACGTACAATGATAGTTTGGAATAAGCAAATTTCTTAGTCGGCATATTGGTTCGTGTTTACAAAAAAATATATTTTTTTACATCACCAATCCATTCGAAAAAAACTGAAACAAATAGGAATGTTTTGGCTTATCCTGCTAAATAAACCTGGGACTTTTGAAAATCGCAATTGTAGTTAAATATATACTACTAGCAATATATGGGAAGGGTTCAGCAATTTCAAATTCTTCATTACTAAACGAAAAGTGGGCCTGACTGAGTGTTCATACAAAACACTAAAAATTCTATTTTTCAATGAAAAAACTGTTAACAGTGAGTTTCAATGTACCACACCATTGCCTTATAAGTTAACACCGGTTCGTTGTTATCGATTTCACTCCAGTCGTACAGACGGCGTGTCGGTACCTGTTCTTTAATTCAACAATAGAGACATATAAATAAGACAACATAACTTAAACTTCATTAAATAAACAAACAATAGGCGTTCTTTTAGGAGCCAACAGCTGTTACTAATGTGTATGGACGATAGGCATAGGTACACGATACCGTTTACGATGAAAATCTATGTATTGCTTCTGAAAATTTGAACAAAAGAACTACGCGTGTCCATACCGTAGCTCATGATCATTTTCGAAGAAGGAACAAATCGCGTTCGAAAGTTGTGCGTTATATGATGGAAAATTGTTTTGCCTTATACGAAAATGAGGCTTTCGTAATAAAACTATCAAAGGTGAACAATGTTGCAATCGATAAGTTATTTGGACAAAGTTTTAATGATACAGTATCACATTTTGTTTTGTTTAAATTGAATTGTTCATCGAGTGTGTGTGTATATATATATACATTTGTTTTGGGTCAAAGAAGTAATATAGACGGTAAAATCCCATATAACACTGGATCCTAATGGAGGTATGTCCGTAGGATACGAATTACTTAAAATAGTATATGGGGCAAAGAAGTAATTCCAACAGAACAGTTACATGTACATATACATCATATTACAAGAAGATAGAACTGATATACTATAATTGAAAATATAGCTATTATATAAAACCAATAGTCCCCTTTGCCCCTGCTGTGACTGTTAAATCCACTGCAGCATTGAGAGGCGACTAATGTGGGCAGTCCGTAGGAAGTTGAGATTTTTTCACATTTACCGGGCCAGATTCCCACGTGCACATATTCCACGTTTTTGATATCTCGTCCCTTCTTTCTGGTGCTTATCTCTCGTTGACTCACTTGATGTGATGGTGCATCTTGCGCAAGAATAGGTCCTCTACATTTAGTAGTTAAAGAGTTTTCTAGAGGGATTCTTCTCCGATTTTGGTTATCATTTTGCGGGTCGTTGTGTTTCATTGGGCGAGTCGTCTTAGTGCACTTTCGCTATAGAGTAGAGCCAGCGAGCGTTCTGATATTTAGACTATCTGCGTTCCTTGTCCGCGATGATCTCAGCTTAACTGCTGCCTTCGGCTGTCTTTAGCCGAGGGGACTGTTGGTTTTATATTATAGCTATATTTTCAATTATAGTATATCAGTTCTATCTTCTTGTAATATGATGTATATGTACATGTAACTGTTCTGTTTCACTGTGTCTTGATAAAGGAGCGGGTCGCTATGAAAATTTGACAACCTCAACTTGTCCACACTGTTGGAATTACTTCTTTGCCCCATATACATTTGTTTTGTAATATTGGTACGGCTACTACAAATGGTTATAAGCTTTTGGGGGTATATCTAACTCACGCGTGCTTTTGTCTCATTGGTATTACTTCGTGTGTGTGTGTAATCATACAATCTTGTCCATGTAGCTTCAAAGTACATGTATAAACGATTTAAAAACAACACGCAATAAATTAAGCCATTTTTAGGAGAACAACATCATAATTAATAGGATTTATTGTGGTTAATCACAAACACACTCTTCCATATTCGCATTGCAATGTATCACACACATCAGTGGCGGATCCAGAGACCTATCTGGGGGGGTTTCCAAATTTCCTTGGGGGGTTTCCATGTTGGAAAAATTTGAAATTTGAGGAAAATGGTGAAAATATATGATTTTTAAAGAAAATTCTCAGGGGGGGGGGGGCCCTGAAGCCCCCAAAAAACCTCTGGATCCGCCACTGCACATGGAAGATTGTCCTTTAATGACCAATTAGCTGTTGGTAGGAAGGTGAACTCCAGAAACCAAACTTAACTAAACCTTACACAAACATGTGGGTACAATGTGTGTTTCGTTTAAAACTTCGTACTACGTATATACATAAACAATGTGAATAAATAGACCGGGTCACTATAGTACTATACCCATCGCCACGTAGGACATGTGGTGGGGCTCCTATACTCAAGTAGAAATCCTTTACAGGGTTGACTTTAATCGTGCTCACTGGAGCATGGCATTCGCTTCATCATTCTGACTTTAACGTTTTTGAGAACTACTAACAGTAGAGTAGTTAGGTAGTGATAATGCTGACGAAAATACCCGGAGTTCAGGAGATGGAATGGTAGGAGTCTATATATAGACTTTCATTAATTTAGATAATGACTCATAGATGTGTGTTCTCTACATACGTGTATCAAAAACTATGACGAATACCGACAGTCATTAATACAAATAAAAGTCAACTAAGTCAAGATCACTTTAGTTTCTGATTGGTGTGCCAGATAGTCTAATTCTTTTGAGAAAAGCCTTTTAGATCAGTATTAAACGAATTTATTATGCTTATCTTTTCTGGCCAATATCAACAAGATATCCAATATTGACAGATGCATTATTTTACTTCTAGCTAATTTTCCAGAGACAACAAATGGAAAGTGAAGTTACTCAGGGGTATGGAGAGACACGTTTCAATTTTTAGAAGTCATGCATCAGTCAAGCAGACAAAAGGTAAATAAAGCTGTGTCACAAATGATACATGTATTTTCTGAAAATCTGTCACATCTTCTTGCCATATTTCTTATCAAACTGGTTCATTTATAAATAAGTGGACAAAATATTGGGGAAAATTAAAACCAGGATGGCTTAGGCATGTATTCAGGATGGTAAGGTAGAACTCCGATGGGTCCAGTACCGAATGGTAGACAGACACCTAAGATAGAACTCCGATGGGTATTGTACAGACTGAGTGTCAGAAACCTAAGGTAGAAATCCGATGGGTACCGTCTGTACAAACGAGTAGACAGACACCTAAGGTAGAACTCCGATGGGTACTGTGTCGACTGTAGACAGAAACCTTAGGTGGACTCCGATGGGTATATATGTACTGCACCAACTGGTAGACAGAAACCTCAGGTAGAAATTCTATGGGTACTCTACCGACCGGTAGACAGACAACTAAAGTAGAACTCCGATGGGTATTGTACCGATTGTAGACAGACACCTAAGGTAGAACTTCGATGTGGTAGACAGACACCTAAGGTAGAAATCCGATGGGTGCTGTACCGACTGATAGACAGACACCTAATGTAGAAATCCGATGGGTACTGTACTGACTGATAGACAGACACATAAGGTAGAAATCCGATGTGTACTGCACAGACTGATAGGCAGAAACCTAAGGTAGAACTCCGATGGGTACTGTACTGACTGATAGAAACCTAAGGTAGTACCCCGATGGGTACTGTACTGACTGATAGAAACCTAAGGTAGAACTCCGATGGGGACTGTACTGACTGGTAGAAACCTAAGGTAGAACCCCGATGGGTACTGTACTGACTGATAGAAACCTAAGGTAGAACTCCGATGGGTACTGTACTGACTGGTAGAAACCTAAGGTAGAACCCCGATGGGTACTGTACAGACTGGTAGACAGACACCTAAGGTAGAACTCCGATTGGTACTGCTGACTGGTAGACAGAAACCTTAGGTGGACTCCGATGGGTATATCTGTACTGCACCAACTGGTAGACAGAAACCTCAGGTAGAACTCCGATGTGGTAGACAGACACCTAAGGTATAACTCCGATGGGTACTGTACAGACCGGTAGACACACACCTAAGGTATAACTCCGATGGGTACTGTACAGACCGGTAGACAGAAACCTAAGGTAGAACTCCGATGGATACTGTACTGACTGGTAGACGGAAACCTAAGGTAGAACTCCGATGGGTACTGTACAGACTGGTAGACAGAAACCTAATGTAGAAATCCGATGTGTACTGTACTGACTGATAGAAACCTAAGGTAGAACCCTGGTGGGTACTGTACAGACTGGTAGACAGATACCTAAGGTAGAACCCCGAGGGGTACTGCACAGACTGGTAGACAGACACCTAGGCAGCTTACGACCACTTGTACAGTACTGTAACTACCGACCTTTGAAAGTTTGACTTTATATTGGCTGAGGGGCACTATGTCAGGTGCATTCACAATGGAAAATCTTTAAGTGGAATTATTACTTGTTAAATAATTTATCAATATAAAGATTTGCTCATATATTCAATTGACGTTTAACCCTGCGTTATCTTAGATCGATTGAGGTATTTATTTGTGAATGCGATCATTGGAGTATTGCTTATATCAGTCCTTTCATACGTTGTAGTGAATTTGCTGATAAAGTTTGGTGCATTCATTTATATGATAAAAAACCACGTAGAAGCAGTTAAGACTTTTAAACGTCGAACAGCAAAACAGGGTCCATGATTCTGCAATCTGCCTTATACGGAACGTTTGCACAAACTAACATTACCGACTCTGGCATGAAAAGTATGTAGTAAATCAGATGACATCTAATCAGCCAAAAAATAAAAAAAAAATATGTAATTATTTCAAATATTTAAGAGTAAATCGATGTGTAAGTAAGATACACATAGATTCATCGTGCTATTGATCAGGTAGGATCTGCCTAAACACGAACCCCTACATGTACTAGTATCCTACAAATGTACCCCTATATGTACATACTTCTAGTACGCACCGTCGCTGTGTCAGCTAATTATGCAGTCATGCTGCGTTTTTCAGACAAGGCCCTGATAGCTGACAATACACCAAGTATTACGTATTGTATTATAACGATTTTTATTCTGCATCAACGTTAGTAATTTGTAATTGTATCAGACCTTGGAATCACATTACAAAGCAGGTCACTTTGCAGGACGTTGTTTGGCACGACATGAATGCTAGAAGATTTCATGTAGGTCAAAAGAAAACGTCTGTACTCGATGTGTCTGCAAACCTTGTCAGTGTTTGTGTTCGTATATCGACCAATACCTGTGTGTCTGCTCTCTCTTACCTGAAGAATATGATGTACACGTACAATGTATAGAAACTGCTTAACGAACAGCTCTCTGCGCTGTACGGTTTGGGTAAATAATATTCTTGCTCTATCTATTCTTCATTCTAAACACGAAGGAGAGAGATTTTCAGAATAGGACAAGTAAAGGTTATTGCATGGTTTTCAAGTAACAAGGGATTTATTACACCTGAGCGAAGCGAGGGTGTAATGAGTCCCGAGTGACGAGAAAGCATGCAATACCTGTCTTACTGCATGCTTCCCAACTCGAACAAAACAGAAAAAAATGAGTAAAAAATGTTCACCTGGACAATCTTTTAACCTACCCTACACTGCAGATAATTTACATGTACCTGTGTGAGTGAGTACTAATCAGAACCAGGTAAGTTTGTCTTTATTTTCAATAGCCAAGTCTGAGTGTATCGTTCATAATGAATACACGTGTTTTTGGATTACTATCCAGCTCCAGTGTCAGGGAACGTAAGGAGTGTCTGTTCAACAATTAGAACAAAATAGGGAAACAATGTTGAATTTCTGACTACATTTTCAGTTTAATTTTCAAGATGTGGCAACGGTACAGAATATTGAAACCATTTTCATACATACGATGTAAGGGTTTATCAATCCCTAAGGAATTCAATTTCTTTCAATGAATGGTATATTTGAATGTTCAATTTTGTATAAAGAAACAGCTCTAAAGATTATAAACTTTTCCAGGAAATGCTTATCCTCTCACGTGATAAGGAAATCAATAACGCTGCCAACTCAGTAATTTTGTTTGTTTGTTTTTCAATCATGAAATTACCATTTTTAACTTCTTCTTTTTTTCTTATTTTGAATGTGTCAATTAAGTTTATCTTTTTTACTGTATTGACATCATCGTTACTTACTTATTGATTATCTCCCCTTTCTTACAGCATTTGTGACTACAGTCCACTGGGCACACACCCTTTCATGGTCATGTGATCATGATTGGCCGTGAGCGGGATTATATGTGCAGTGGACTGTGGTAGCAAGTGATTTATTGGCCACATTGTTCCATTGTGAGAGTTGGGAAGTATGCAGTAAGAAGGAGTGACAATCATCTATCAAATAACACACTGACAACACGTTTTTGTTACATAGTACATTTTAATTGGTCAATAAATGAACCTTACAATAGACCCATGATAGGAACATGAAGTTAGTAGTTTTTCTAAGCCTCAGCACTGAGTAATCGTCAGAGATACTGCGATCGTTACGAAGTTAGTGTTAAATCGGGCTGTGGGCAAATAACCATTGTACCAGATAATCTATCACATTAGAACATCAAAACTAAACGAGATGTGATGAATACTCAATGAAACACTCTTTTGTTTGTTAACGAACATTCAACACAAGTTATATTTACACTTCCGTGATATTGTCCAGTTAAAATTTAGTTTTAGGACGAGTGTCCAGCCATATTTTGACATGTTCGACGGACTTGACACGGTCAGCATGCACTTTTAGTTTGGGATACCCAGCATAGATATCATTTCCGCTTTCTTCCATGACCGTCTTAGCTATGGCCTCAAACGCGTTGAACACTGCTAGATCAGCAAGCGAAAGCTGCAAGAAAACAGAAGCAGAACTCTGACATAGTTCACCGAATATTACAGCAGTATAATTTACTTAAACCTTGCCATCATGCTTGAATTCGTCGTACATTTACGATAATAATTTAAGTTTTGATGCTAAAAAATAGAATAAGCTACACATTCGCGAATAAATATATGTTTTAGTGCGAGAGTGTAACGGGATGAGTGTTTTGGTGTGAGAAAGGGGAAGGACTATTGGATGAAGGAAGAAACCTGTCCAGTGAGTGAGCATCCTCGATATTACAGGGGTTATGATCACTATCGCTCTCTGCATCACTGGAAAATGTCATAGCACCGAATGAATGTGTCAAACATTTTGATCGGTCTCGGGTGAAAAAAAAACACCTGACCAATCGCTATGCTGATACCTGTTCCTTGAAGATTATCGACACCAGACTTCAAAGCTCGTCATTTGTTTCTGTAATACGACCGCAAGATGTACATCAAAGGATCAAACGAATCTTTTCGTCTCATCTACAAGGTGGCACACACTAAACTTTTGATTTTGTGGTGACATATTCTAGGGGTGCAGTGAGCGAAAGTGAGCGTTACTACTGGAGAATCCAGGATGGTGTATTGGTCTGAAGTGAGAAATGTGTTTGGTGTATTGGTCTGTAGCGAGAAATGTGTTTGGCGAATTGGTCTGAAGTGAGTAATGTGTTTGGTGTATTGGTATGAAGTGAGAAATGTCTTTGGTGTAGTGGGCTGCAGTGAGAAATGCGTTTGGTGTATTGGTCTTAAGCGAGAAATGTGTTTGGTGAATTGGTCTGAAGTGGGAAAGGTGTTTGGTGTATTGGGCTGAAGTGAAAGATTTGTCTGGTGCTCGCAGCTGAAGGGTGATTCTTGGTTGGTGTAGTGGGCTGGAGTGAGAAATGGGATTGGTGTCTTGGTCTGAAGTGAGTAATGTGTTTGGTGTAGTGGGTTGAAGTGAGAAATGTCTTTGGTGTAGTGGGCCGAAGTGAGAAATGTGTTTGGTGCATTGGTCTGAAGTGGGAAATGTGTTTGGTGTAGTGGGCTGGAGTGAGAAATGTGTTTGATGTATTGGTCTGAAGGGAGAAATGTGTTTGGTGCATTGGTCTGAAGTGGGAAAGGTGTTTGGTGTATTGGTATGAAGTGAGAAATGTCTTTGGTGTAGTGGGCTGCAGTGAGAAATGCGTTTGGTGTATTGGTCCGACGTGAGAAATGTGTTTGATGTATTGGTCTGAAGCGAGAAATGTGTTTGGAGTATTGGTCTGAAGAGAGACATGTGTTTGGTGTATTGGTCTTAAGTGAGAAATGTGTTTGGTGTAGTGGGCTGAAGTGAGAATACTGTTTGTCTTGTGAAGTGGGCGAAATTGAAGGATTTATCAGGTGAATTGGGCTGAAGTGAAAGATTTGTCTGGTGCTCTCAGCTGAAGGGTGATTCTTGTTTGGTGTAGTGGGCTGAAAAGAGATATTTGTCTGATGTAATGGACTGAAGGGAGATACATGTCTGGTGTAATGGACTGAAGGGAGATACTTGTCTGGTGTAGTTGACTGAAGGGAGACACTTGTTTGGTGAAGTTGGCTGAAGGGTGATACTTGTATGGTGTAGTTGGCTGAAGGGTGATACTTGTCTGGTGTAGTTGGCTGAAAGGAGACACTTGTTTGGTGTAGTTGGCTGAAGGAAGATACTTGTCTGGTGTAGTTGGCTGATGGGAGATACTTGTCTGGTGTAGTTGACTGAAGTGAGACACTTGTTTGGTGAAGTTGGCTGAAGGGCGATACTTGTCTGGTGTAGTTGGCTGAAGTAAGATACTTGTCTGGTGTAGTTGGCTGATGGGAGATACTTGTCTGGTGTAGTTGACTGTAGGGAGATACTTGTTTGGTGAAGTTGGCTGAAGGGGGATACTTGTTTGGTGTAGTTGGCTGAAGGGTGATACTTGTCTGGTGTAGTTGGATGAAGGGTGATACTTGTCTGGTGTAGTTGGATGAAGGGTGATACTTGTCTGGTGTAGTTGGATGAAGGGAGATACTTTTCTGGTGTAGTTGGCTGAAGGGAGATACTTGGCTGGTGGAGTTGACTGAAGGGTGATACTTGTCTGGTGTAGTTGGATGAAGGGAGATACTTGTCTGGTGTAGTAGACTGAAGGGAGACACTTGTTTGGTGAAGTTGGCTGAAGGGAGACACTTGTCTGGGGTAGTTGGCTGAAGGGGGATACTTGTTTGTTGTAGTTGGCTGAAGGGAGGAACATGTCTGGTGTAGTTGGCTGAAGGGAGGTACTTTTCTGGTGTAGTTGGCTGAAGGGTGATATTTGTCTGGTGTAGTTGGCTGAAGGGTGACACTTGTTTGGTGTAGTTGGCTGAAGGAAGATACTTGTCTGGTGTAGTTGGCTGAACGGAGACACTTGTTTGGTGTAGTTGGCTGAAGGGTGATACTTGTATGGTGTAGTTGTCTGAAGGGTGATACTTGTCTGGTGTAGTTGGCTGATGGGAGATACTTGTCTGGTGTAGTTGACTGTAGGGAGATACTTGTTTGGTGAAGTTGGCTGAAGGGCGATACTTGTCTGGTGTAGTTGGCTGAAGGAAGATGCTTGTCTGGTGTAGTTGGCTGAAGGGAGGTACTTTTCTGGTGTAGTTGGCTGAAGGGTGATATTTGTCTGGTGTAGTTGGCTGAAGGGTGATACTTGTCTGGTGTAGTTGGCGGAAGGGTGATACTTGTTTGGTGTAGTTGGCTGAAGAGAGACACTTGTTTGGTATAGTTGGCTGAAGGGAAAAACGTGTGACGTTGTCTGGTGTGTAGGCTGACGGTTAAAAAAATATTTGGTAAATTAGGCTAAATGAATATATATATGACGTAGTTTGATGAAAGGATATTTGTCTGATGTAATGGACTGAAGGGAGATACATGTCTGGTGTAATGGACTGAAGGGCGATACTTGTCTGGTGTAGTTGACTGAAGTGAGACACTTGTTTGGTGAAGTTGGCTGAAGGGAGACACTTGTCTGGGGTAGTTGGCTGAAGGGAGATACTTTTCTGTTGTAGTTGGCTGAAGGGAGATACTTGTTTGGTGTAGTTGGCTGAAGGGAGATACTTGTCTGGTGTAGTTGGCTGAAGGGTGATACTTGTTTGTTGTAGTTGGCTGAAGGGAGAAACATGTCTGGTGTAGTTGGCTGAAGGGAGATACTTGTCTGGTGTAGTTGGCCGAAGGGTGATACTTGTTTGTTGTAGTTGGCTGAAGGGAGAAACATGTCTGGTGTAGTTGGCTGAAGGGTGATACTTGTTTGGTGTAGTTGGCTGAAGAGAGACACTTGTTTGGTATAGTTGGCTGAAGGGAAAAACGTGTGACGTTGTCTGGTGTGTAGGCTGACGGTTAAAAAAATATTTGGTAAATTAGGCTAAATGAATATATATATGACGTAGTTTGATGAAAGTAGAAAAGTTTCTGGTGAGTGGACAGGAGGGAGAAATGTCAGGGAATGATGGAGAGGCTAGTCCTGTGTCGGAGGATGAATAGTGATAGCGATCCTGTGTCGGAAAATAAAGGAGAATAACATTTTAATGCGGGGATACACTGGGAAACTGACTGTACATTGATAAAAGGGAGTTAACTTTCTGATGGATGATAATAAAATAACTGTTTTGTATCGGAGAGAAACTGTCTTGAACGGTGAAATGTAATTATCACGCTGGGTTTATACCTTTGATCCAACCATCCAATCGTTTTCTCCAAGCATTTTCTCGAAGACCGCCAGAAAGCGTGGTACTGTCTCGCCATCAAAGACTTTCGTAAGTTTTTGCTGAAAATGACAACATTTTGCTTCGTATTATTTGGTTATCGAAAATTCAAGCAACTGTAAATTTATACATAGGTTATATCAAAGGTGTTTGAAATTCTGACTGTAAATTGAGATATATATATCATATATAGAAATAAGGAAATTACTATAAAAATGGTACAGTACTTTTTGTTTATAGTAATACACTTATTTTCATATAATATATATATCTCAATTTACAGTCAGAATTTCAAACACCTTTGATAATATAGTAAAATAATCCGGACCACATATAATTACTTAAGTGTATCTAATTTTATAAGCATAAAAATAAAAAAGATTTATAAATGTCTTGATATCCTGATAAAAATGTATGTATCTTGAACAATAATATATATAAAAAATACATCACACCTTTTCCTCTTCGTCTTTTTCGAAAAGCGATTTCATTCTTTCTTTACTAAAATCGTTGAGGGTTTCGAGGACCACATCCACCATGGTCATTTCCATATTACCCTTACCGTAAAGATCTGCAATACAGAGTTGGAGGTTTTACTGTAGGTTGGGTGTTTCAGTCCCGAGATTAGGTGATAGCTCCAAATTAAATTCAATGTACTATATATGTGGCGAAATTCCATTATATCACGAGTGTTAATATCGTAGCATTTTACGCCATATTCTTATAACGTCATGCTTGAAAACAGAGCTGTGCGCCTTTTTGAATAGGCTCCTTTGTTAAATTCAAACTAGAACCGATTGGTAGAATAAGTTACTCCTTTTGGGCGATATATTGGGATCTCGAAGCGAGGGGAAGATTCTTAAGTTGGAATAACACACGGCTTGCTGAATGATTGTCTTTCTCCGACGGTTAAGATTTTCCTATCTAAACTACAAGCGGGTGAATTATTTTTTTTCTCTGAACTGTTTAACCCTGTAAAATATTCAATGCAATGTTGACGTAAGGTCAACTCTTTCACCGACCATTCCCCATCAAAAATTTAACTTTGAGACGACAGATTCCCTGACTGCTATTTTCTAATTTCTTATTCATAGACCGTAAACCGTTGACATGTCTTCCATTTACCTACCTAGGGATTCTATTAATATCATTCGTTATGTTAACCCATATAAGTGTACTGTGACGGTATCTAAGTAGGAATCCACACCGCTCCCCCCAATTCCTGCATACAGGGATTCCCCGTTTGGAGGAGGTTTTTGAATAGGTGAAATGGTTGATGCATTGTTCACATGACGTATATCAGTAACTACAACAGGGGAATCTTCCCGTGTCAACCCTGGAATGAGACAGGAATTCTCTCTTTTCTGTGCATGTAAGGAAAATACAATCTATAACTCTTGTGTCAGGTAGGAGACAGAGAAATCATAATCCGCGGGTAAGACTTTTGCGCTATCATCGTGAGCGCATGGAATGGATGACACAACTATCCTGGTAACACTCCATAGAGTGATGACGCGATAGTCACATTTTGGAATAATAGCACGTGTGTGCGATCTTTCCTTAGGTAGATAAAGAGTATAAGACTCTTTCATGCCCAGTGATGTAGGATAGGGATTCCACCCGAGGGTTTTTCAAATGTGTACGGTCGATACATGTATATTGTAAAAGGTTTAATTTTCATCAGGACGACTTTTCCGCATTGCGGCATCGGACTTTTCCAAATTGGTGACGTCACGTCATTGTTGAGCAATTGTGACGTCACGCCACGTAAAACAGGTTGTAAGATAGACATTTCTTACACACCCTTTTTTACCTTAAACAACTCTATCTTACACACACGGAAATGAGAGAATAATATAATCTTAAATGGGTCTGTTTAGTGGACAGGGATATCTCAACCCGAGTGTAAGAGTTTGGCTGGTCAGCCAAACTCTTATACGAGGGTTGAGATATCCCTGTCTATGGAACAGATCCATGTTTGATTATTTTTCTCACATACATACAAATAAACAAATTCCAGTTGGAATAAACATCGATCTTATTCTGATCTTATTCTTCCGGCAACCCCCAAAGCCCCAGGGTTGAGACGAATGACTCCCCATTCACAACAACTGTATGATAATACCGAAACAATAAAATGACATCACGTCGACATCAAATTATTATGACGTCATAGCGCGTGTCAGCTGTCTTTCCCTACACCTTGTAAGATAAATAGAATATAATAATATAATAATAATAATCTTTATTTAACGTCGTGTACAATTATCAACAACAAACATAAACTCTGTAGAGCTTTTATTACGACGCCGCTAAGGGAACAAATGGTGTTTTCGTGGTGGAGGAAACCCACGGGGGAAAACCACCGTGCCATCGGAGGGATAACAACTAACCCCATCAGACTTCACTCTCTTTTTTCCACCACCGGTGGGGATCGAACCGAAAATTCTTGGGAGAGCGAGTGGTCTGAAACTCACGCTTGATTGTACACAGTAGTACAATGACTGTGCACGTTAGCGATCACGGCTACCGCCCCGGGCACCCACCTTCCCCCACCTTGAGGGAGTGACCGAGAAATCTCCAACCGGGGTTAGACAACCAAAAAAATCACTCTGAAGGTTGGAGATTTCTCTGTTACACCCTCAAGGTAGGGGATAAATATTTTTCTCCCATCCTTTTATTTCAGTCACAGCTCCACCGACAGTAGTCTGCCATGTTTATAAACAAAAACACATGTGGGGTGTGCATATCGTCATTCACTTTTGATGACGTCACAATTACCGAAGACGCATTTGAAGGACAACACAATTGAACACGTGCTAATCGGCACGAGGCTATCTCCCTCTAGGGGTTAACAAGCTGATCCTTCCAGGCTAAAACGGGAGACACACATGTGAAGGGTGGGAGAAAGTGTTTTCTGATATCTAAAAAAGGAATAGGAATGCACCTGTAAAGGGTGGAAGAAAAATGTCAAGGTCAGGAAATAGATCATGAAATGTTAAGGAAGTTTTTCAATCTAAGATATAAATTGTTCATCGAAAGCTAAATCAATATTAAAAAGTTTTAACATCCAGAAATCAAAACACACAGGGAAATCTGACTGTGCTATTGCTTGACAATAGTCAAACTTATTTAGTATGGATGGTAAAGTGACGAAAGTAATATGACGGTGGTCGAGTTGCAAGGTAGTTATACAAACCATGTTCCCTGGCAACGTGGCGTGCCATTGCACCGCTCTGAGCAATTATCGTGCCATCGACCTCCAGGATCGGAATTTGGCCTAGTGGCAATGCTGTAAAATCAAAAGTGCATTCGATCAATATGATATTAATATAATCATATATTCAGATTTATTTGTATCAGACCTATGGCCCGCATGCAACATCAATGTAACTTAAATCACGATAATCAGTATCACATACTGTGGTACTGTGAGTCATTAAAATAACTTCCTGTGTCGCTCTCAGTCAGCATTATCACTTCCTGTGTCACTCTCAGTCAGCATTATCACTCCATTTTTCACTCTCAGTCAGCATTATCACTTCATGCGTCACTGTCAGTCAGTATTATCACTTCATGTGTCACTCTCAGTCAGCATTATCACTCCATTTATCACTCTCAGTCAGCATTATCACTTCCTTTGTCACTCTCAGTCAGCATAATCACTTCCTGTGTCACTCTCAGTCAGCATTATCACTTTCTGTGTCACTCTCAGTCAGCATTATCACTTCCTGTGTCACTCTCAGTCAGCATTATCATTTCATGTGTCACTCTCAGTCAGCATTGTCACTTCCTGTA